>NC_051163.1:49228425-49334905 GCF_013339745.2 Dermacentor silvarum
TGGCGCCTCTTACACTGCGTCTTGCGCTCAACAAACTGAAAGAGTTCAGTGGCCCCGTCTTCAAACCTCTGATGGAAGCAATGACGACGAATGCGGAGCGCAACAAACTGTTAGGCAAGGCCAGGATCATCACCGTGGGTGAGGCCGCGCGGCGGTTGTTTGGTTTACTTTCTTTATTCTTTTGGGGTTACATGAAAAATTCAGTAATCACCTACAATCTAGTCCTAACCTATCTCATTGGTTTTGTGAAAAACGACTCCTTTCTCCCTGATATCTTGAATGAGATTACAACATGCTGACCCGTGCTGATTCTCTTGAAAGAATTCTACAAACAATCTTTTAGGGTGTTCATATTGCCGGAATTCCTATTAAGTTACTGGGACTAAATCCGGAGGATAATGGTAGAACTTAGCGGTGCAGCCGCGAATGTCCTCGTCTTTTGTCTCTGTGTGTCCCAGTGTGCTTAGGACTCTATGTCGCCGTCATTTACTATCTCATATAATTCCATTCTAGGTTATATGAACCGGTTACATTTATGCTTACAAGTATGTTTCGCGTTACTATTACTGTTCTGTTAAAGGGAGTAGCTGTCACCGTTGTAGCTGGCTATATAATTCTAAAATTTCCATTTCAACAAAAACGAAAATACGCCCAACGTTAGAGGAGATATTATGATGGCATGATGGATGACAGATCTAAAAAAAATCTACCCCCACAGATGTATATGTCCAAAATGGCTTCCAAAATTGATGCAACACTCATTGCGATAGCAATTATATAGACATTCCAAGCGAATTATCGCCGTCGTCGTTGCCGTGAAGCTCTGCATATATTTAGACATATGTATGATATATGCCATGCCATGCTATGTGCCATGCTGTGTATGCGGGTTATTCAGCTGCGCCTATTCTATCACTAAGGTTACTCATACCAGGTCTCATTTGCTTGACTAAAATATTGCTCAGAGTTTTCAGAATTTCAGCCCACAAACAACCATCATGAAACATAACACTTGCATCGCATGCCTTTTATCTTATATCTTCTCAGACTATTCAATATTAAAAGCGCAAAACACTGTCAGAGCTCAAACCTGAAAGTGATCTAATTTTACTCGCGCTAATCTTTACACGCAGGCAGCGTAGTGGAACCTGTGCATTGTCATTGCAGGCCCTACACGGCGTGGTAAAGGGTGCCAGAAATTTTCGCGCAACCCCGTATATCGCGTCCGCGTTAGTCGTACCTGCGTATAGTTAGTATAACACCGACAATTTCGAGCGCAACGCTTAACATTACTTTCCTAGTCATTGCTTCGCCGTTCGGGCGAAACTGCCATCTTTTTTTTTTTTCTCTCTTCCAACATCCACACAGGCAATCGATTCACCTGCCAAGGCTGTGGCTTCTCCTGGCTCACAACGCTGCAAGGTCGGCCAGATATGATGCTCATGCTCATCGACTTCAAATGCCCTGGTCGTGTGGCGGTGTGGAACGTGACGAACTCTCTCATCGGCTGTCCTCGTGGTAGACCGTGAAGACACCGACGTCAAAATGGAAACGAGCTAGGGTGAAGGGCTTAGCGAAAGCAACAAATAAATGTTAACAAAGAAAGGTCAACCCTGTTTCAAGTCTTTTAGATAGAGAGATAAACTTTTATTGTTCAAAAAGATTTTGGTGGCATGGTCGGAGGGCCCCACTGGCCGCCGCCGACCGCTTGACCTGTTTTATGAAGGGCTGCCATTCCGCCAGGTCTGAGCCGGTTAGCTGTGAGATTGCTCCATTGCGTGGCGTGTTTTAGCAAACGGGTGTAATTCACAATCCCACGTAATGTGTTGTGTTTTGTGAGCATCAATATACACGATGATCAGAGCGCAAAAAAATAATAATCCAGATTCAACGCACATTTTGCGATCAATGTTTTATTAACTCAGGTGTTACGTGCAAGAACCACGGTATGATGACAATACACGCCGTAGAGGGTGACTTCGTAAAAAGCCTGCTAGCCTGGAGTTCTTAACGTTCACCTAAATCAAAGTACACCGGCGTTCTTGCATTTGGCCCCATCGATATACGGCTGCCGCAGCCTGGTAATAGAGAGTTTTGGCGTTACCGGCATTCTGGTGTGCGCAAGCGGATTACCGGGTTAACCAACGCGTAAATGTGAGTGGCTGGATTGGTGACGCTACCTGATGGCACAGAGCTTAACCAGAGCAACACAGACCTAATGTTGCAGTAACCAAGAGCATTCTGCTTCGTTGCTGGTGAAAATTTCCGGCAATGGTGTAATCGTGAACACTTTGCCTTTTTAAATGTTACTTTTTTACAGTAACATTTATATAACACCAAAACGCCTCTGTAATGCATTGTGGTTAGATGAAGCGTCACAAGGTGCTGCTACCTTGGGTACCAGTAATCCAGTATACACAAAAGCCTTTGCCCTTTACCGGTAAACCCGACACGCTAAAACTCTAGCTCTGTTGATATGAGGATGACGATGTACTAAATTTATGTATGCCTCACATTTCCAACCTGGCTGAATCATTATACTTCCAGCTCCCTTAGGCACTAGCGCTGTACTTTAGTGATTTTTGAGAGAAACCTTAAGCTTGAAGCATGGCCTCCGAGATCAAATGGCGCGCATTGCCTCGATGTCAGACGCCATGCCTCACGGCAAGGCCACTCCGATCGCGTCTTTGCAGCCAAGACACCTGGGGAGCCTTACTCCAAGCTTGCATGTAGGCTACCTGACAGCCGACTAGGTGTCGCCTGCGTCTCTTGGGCGCAGCCGGCCGGGCAACGGAAACAGCGTATACAGCTCGCGTGCTTCAATCCTTGCGTCAGGACACGCGTGCCCACCCTTTTACACATCGTCAAGTCATCAGCCGGTATGCTTTCCTCATCAGACCCGTCCATATGCGGACCCTACCCAGCGATGTCATGAAACTGATAGTAGGGGTAGTGCAAAGAACGCGCGGGCGAGAATTGAAGGTAGGCTACTGACGAGCGCAAACTCTCGACTGGTGGTTTAACGATAGATCGATTTGATATTAAAAAAGAAAAATCAGCAGCCCCTCCCCTGTCGAGGAAAGGGGAGGGGCGAAGTGAGGTAAGCGAAGCTTGTGTGTTTCTTCGGTGTTGCTAGGAACGAATTGCACTTACGAGTACCGCGTTGTGCTCGAACCACAACCGGTCACACGCACTGCAGCTGGCTCCGAAGTTCCGATTGAGAAACTCGCGTTGAAACCTGGCCGTCGCACCGGGGAAGTTGGCGCTAGCGTTGCCGAGGCACGCACTACCGTTGTCGGGTTCCTGGAGGGCAAAACAACGCTGACGTTTCGCCTGGGCTTCGGAAGCCCTCACGTTAGAATCGGCAGGTCGACGACGAGCCCTTTCCCGAGCGAGTTGGTGGCGCCGTTGCTCAAACGCAGCCTGATCCTCGGCGGAACGCACCACGCGAGGGCTTCCCATCCGGGACCCGAAACTGATCTGAGGCGAGGGAAGCCCGACGGAGCGCGCGCCAACACCCTTTATTTCCTTTCCCTCCCCGCGACACACCAAACGACCCTGATTGGTCGTGCGCGTCACGTGATCCGGCGCCGGTACAGCGTTCCCCGCACCTGCTCTTTCTTTCTCTCTTTCTTTCTTTATTTCCTTCCCTCTTTCTTTTTTTCCTTGTCGCTGGCTCATACCTGCATATCCAATGCGAGTATGCGCCACACGCGAGTTTTAAGTGCGAAGCACTTTAGGGGCCCAGGCTATGGGCGTATAATGTGATGTCAAGTCGTCGTGGTCACGCACAAAAAGATCTGCCGAAAAGTCGTGACTCGTTCACTCGGTATATGCCAAAATTGGCATGGAAGGGTACGGCTGTATGACTAACATGACTGATAGGTCATGACATCAATAACATCACATGCTCGTCAGTTACGTCACGATTAAAGATAATAAAACCACGTGTGGCGTATCCCCGCAATGAATATGCAGGTATGAGCCAGGGATATGCGGGAATTAGCATAAACTCGTGAAAATCGCTTCCGAAATACCAGTCTGGTACCAGCGCAGCACAAGAGGGGCGCCACCACCCCACAAGCACTCGATTTCTCCTCACTTGTGCAAGAATAGCACAAGAATAACATAAGGGAACACCGGCGCATCACTGCTTCGCACTTTCCCAGGATCCACGTTAGTGGAGCTGCATTAGCGCTGGATTTGAACTACACAAGCGCAGAACTTGAGCAGGATTGGAGCTACATTAAGCGCAGGGTTCGAGCAGGGTTTGAACTTCACAAGAACAGGACTTTTTCTTTCTTTTTGCGTGACTACAACGCCCCCGAAACTTGTCAAACCAATACAATCCTTGCTTGAATAACTAAATTCTAAACACCACAACAAACAGAGAATTATCTAAACCAACTGGCTATGGCGGTGCACTGCTGCACTCGAGGTCGCGGGCTCAATCCTTGCCGCAGCGACCGCATTTAGATGTTGGCGAAGTGCAGAAATGCTAGTGTACTTAGATTTAGATGCACGTTAAGGAACACCAGGTAACGGAAGTTCATCCGGAGTACCTCAATACGGCGTGCTTCATAATGCCAACGTAGATTTGGCGCCTAAGACCTTCGAATTCAATTTTGTTTAGAGTAAACTACACAGGCATACACTGGCTGGCCTTAAATTGCAGTCACCTCCGCGACATGGGCTACACATGTACGCTTATTTATTTTCGGTCAACAAAATAGACGCCTGATTGACGCAAGCGTCTCCAATATTGCTAATATTCAACACCTGTATTATGTGAATGTTAATTTAGCGCTGTTACTTTAGCGCTCTTGATAAAATTCGGGTTCCCGTAAACGCCAGCCTTCAACCAAAACTACAGCAGTGATCTACTAAATGAGAGTGTGCCGAGTTGTACAGAAGCAAGTCATGTTTCCGGATCCTATAGCTAAAGAGACACCAAGGAGAAATACTTAACCAGTTTAGATTGACAAAGTGTTCTTGAAAAACCATACTTTCGTTGATTTCACGTTTATGGGGAGATCATTACCGCAGTAAATGACGGTGAAAGCTTAATTTAAAAATTTTGCGCCAAACTCCAGCTATGGTACATCAGTATGACGTCGCGAATTGCAAAGTATATTTTACTTTATTTTTTTTATTTTGGCCGTTGTGGTTCTGCGAAAGTTATTGAAACTTCCTAATTTCATACCTTAGCTGTTTTACACCCTAATGTGCGTAGTCCATGTCTACCAATGAATGTTTAACCAAGCCCGAGATGATGGCTTCAACAGTCACGACGTCCCGGAGCACAGGTAAGGAAATTTCAAGGCGGCATCGCCACCCAATTTTTCTTGTGTCTTTTCTGGCTCACCAAACGTCTTCTGGAGCTAAGAGTGAAGATTGTCGTATTGTGCAATGGTTTTTTGACTGACACGTGCAGCTCGAATCATTTTTTGTATCTCCTTAATGCAGTGTTTTTTGCGCAATCCACAGTAAAGATCGGCACCAGCTAGCCCTGCGTTCTGCTCTTTTGGTGTCATACATCACTGCATTCACTGTCGTCGCGGCCACCTATCCTACCAGGCATAGGTTTCGTACAACACTTACTAAAAGTAACTCTTTCAACGAGAGTTGCAAAATGGTGGTTCATCCAGTGCAGTTAGCCCATTGTCTGGCCTAAACTCGGTCCTTCTGGCTTCAAACGAATTTGTGACTTTCCAAGTAAATCCTTTTACACAAAATATTCAGTTATAACTGCAACGACTCCCAATTATGATGCGTGGCACCCGAGTCTTATTGCCTTTTTGTTTGGAAAAGTATCTCGCTTAATAGTTTCAGCCAATAAAGACAGATAACTCGAAGCTGAAGAAGGCCACAAGAACGTATGAAGCCGTTCACGCAACACCTGGCACGCTAGCGGAAGCAGGGGTTCCCTTTCGCCAGCTTTGCTCCGTTGAGGCGCGCTCGTGAGGTAGCGTCGTAGCCAATGATAATTTAGGTGCCGTTTCGCTGCTACTACAGACGCCGATTTCTCGCTCAATATGCCATTTGACCAATTCCGCAACAACGGGGACGAATTACAACAAATGATTGAGGACCTTAACCGAGAAAGTGTAAGAGTGGGGTTGAAGATTAACATGCAGAAGACAAACATAATGTTCAATAGCCTCGCAAGGGAGCAAGAATTCAGGATCGCCAGTCAGCCTCTAGAGTCTGTAAAGGAGTACGTTTATCTAGGTAAGTTACTCACAGGAGACCCTGATCATGAGAAAGAAATTTCCAGAAGAATAAAATTGGCTTGGAGTGCATACGGCAGGCATTGCCAAATCCTGACTGGGAGCTTACCACTGTCGTTGAAAAGAAAAGTGTACAATCATTGCATACTACCGGTACTAACATATGGGGCAGAAACTTGGAGGTTAACAAAGAAGCTCGAGAACAAGTTAAGAACCGCACAAAGAGCGATGGAACGAAAAATCTTAGGACTAACGTTAAGAGACAGGAAGAGATCTGTGTGGATCAGAGAACAAACGTGGATAGCCGCTATTCTAGTAGACATTAAGCGGAAGAAATGGAGCTGGGCAGGCCATGCAATGCGTAGGATGGATATCCGCTGGACCATTAGTTTTACAGAATGGATACCAAGAGAAGGGAAGCGCAGTCGCGGTCGGCAGAAAACCAGATGGGATGATGAAGTTAGGAAATTTGCAGGCGCAAATTGGAATCAGCTAGCGCAAGACAGGAGTAATTGGAGATGGCAGGGAGAGGCCTTCGTACTGCAGTGGACATAAATATTGGCTGATGATGATGATGATGATGCCATTTGACGTTGTCTCATCAAACAGTCGTGCATAAATGGACGACGCACTTACCACTTACTTCAATGAACCGCCAATCTACATAAGAACGTAAAATATATGAAGCGGAGTTCCAATATATATATATTGGGTTGCTCTTTTTCATTTCGCAAGTACACATAGCACAAAATATGTGGTACTGTGTTCCGCTGAAATAACACTTTTATCCACAGCAGTGTTCCACATCCCTGTAGCATTTAACCAGAACATCATTTGATGCACATCTACCCGGAACATTGTTTAAATATGCAGGGCGATCAACGGCAATAGTTTCCTGCAATAATGCGAGTTGGTGAGCTATTTATGACATGGAAGAAATGGAAGTAGACAGCGCTAAAAACAGCATGAAATGACAGGACATAAGGCAGTGCGCTGGCTAAAACCGAAAGCTTTGTTTCGTAAAAGGTGGCCTATAAGTTTAAGGAAGTGTAAGAAAATAGAAGAAAAAAAAACTAGAAAAACAGAAATAGCAGTGACAGCTCAGAGTACGTCTTCATTGGAATAGAATTTGCTGTGTACATAAAGGTAGTAAAAATAAAATCTGAATTACTCTACACAGTTTCATGTATATTGTGATGTACTGTGGAATGAAACTTAATTAGCTAAGTTGAAAATGTTTGCAAGATTTTTCTACGCACAGTTGGGACACAAATCAGCCCGACATTAATAGTGGTGTACCGCGACGTTCTAAGCACTATACTCGACCTGCCTCTGAGCACGCACACATCTGCCACCAAACTCCCTCACATCTTCGTCACCGCTATTTGGCAACATGTACGAAAACTCCACGGGACATTCAGCCAGCGCTCCCGCTGAGGCAATTGTTCCACGAACTCTACATTCGATTACCGGTCCATCCCGCGCACCTCACCACCTCCTTCTTCATGGCCGCCTTATTTAATCATTTAATATGATTAAACATGATAATGATTATGATAAAAAGGCTTTAATGAATGTAGACGAGCCCTGACTCCTGTTGCTACGGTCAGGACAAAACATCCCGAGAAATAATCGTCTTATTCTGGGGACGTATTCTCGGGCGATCACTTTCGGCGACACTTATTTTCGCGTGACGTCGTACACAGCGCCGTGTATGATTGGAGCGGTTTTGCTAAACCTGCCCATCGGTTCCACCGGTTTTGCTCAAACGGCCACTAAGTGTGCATTGAAAGTGATATATCGGAAAGTTACCTTCCGAGAATACGGCCCCAGCTTCCTCTTCTTCTGGAGGAAGAAAGAAGAAGCGGCTGCCACAACTGCGTGAGTGCGTGAAACGTTCAAATCGTTCAATCCCTTGTTTTATACACCCACTATAACCACCCGATTCATGGCCAATACCCTACTGTGGGTACGCGCCACAGCCACTCAGGTCATCAACAACCACAACAACAACAACAACAAAAAAAAAAAGAAAAAAAAACGTGCCGAGTGGGACGACCTACCGCTAAAACTGCCTGCCTGCTACTGGTACTCCTTCCACTGCCCTCCCCCCCCCCCCCCCCCCACCCGCCTTTACTGGCCTACAGCTATCAACCAGAACGTCTCTTCGCAGCCAAGGCGATGAAGGGAAGAAATATTCTTGCATAAGTCATCATTCCCGTGCAGGAGTTCAGCACTGCAGCGGCGACGCCTGTAGACTAAGTAACTAAAGATAACAGGTTGGGTAGGACACTGTGGGTACCGCAGTCGCCTCTTTTGCAAACATTGCGGCTGGCGAGTGTTATTCGAGCTTAGGGTTCGCTTGGAATCAATTTGTGCCATTACGTTACAGGTATCCGGTGCACTAGGTTAAAAAGGGCATTTCCCGGATTAAACGCGCTATTAATGGTGTCGATCCCCGGAAACCTGTAAAACAGTTAAAACATAATATGTTCGGAAGAGCAAGAAAGAGCGTTGGACCTTAGCTGTGGTCGCAAAAAAAAAAAAAAAAAAAAGTGTCTGGCCAGCACATCTTGACGGGCGAATTACATGGGAATAAAAGTTATCCTTGAGTGCATTTCAGAAGGAAGAAGTTATTGCACTAATAAAACTAGGCGTAATCGTCAAGAAACGTGCTTGCTGGCGTCAGCGCAGGAGATATTCGATTGTTTTGCCGAGAATGTTGCTGACAGAGCTCATGCTTTGTTTTTCGTCTTTTTTTTCATTCCACATCTTGCTCCCGAATGCGAAAATGCCAGGCACGTGTTTTGAAATAGTTTGCTGTTAGGAGAACTCGCCCCACTGGGCAGATTATCAGGGATCCCAGAAGAACAATAGAAGTTGCGGTCAGGTCGATTAACGCCTAACGAACATCACTTCTGAGAGTTCTTGTACAGCACCGGACTGTGGGCGTTTCCTCTGCATGTAGTCCTTTCTCTCTCTCTTCATTACAAGTTCTTGAATACATTACATAAAAGTAGGCAAAACTGGTTAGAGCCATAGCCAAAGGCTAGTAGGGGGTCTAAACTAAAGTTTGTAAATACAAGCAATAAATTTTACAAAGCAAACATTAAATGATAAAGTGATTTATATTGAGATAGAAAATAAACTGTTAAGATACGTAGATGAATATCTCAAAGAAGGAAAAGCAACACCCTGGAAAACACGTACATGGAATGAAGTTAAACCCGAGAAAAACCGTGGCCATAGCAAAATGCACAAATGGCGTGAATGTTTTTTGAGTGCACAACTGGAATAAAAAAGAAAATGTCACAGTTTGGCCCTAAGAGCGAAGCAATGAATGCGATAGCAACACAGCAATGTCATACGAAGTAAGGTGAGCGGCTTTGGTAGCAATATTAATTGTAGTAAACATGAGCTGATTAAGTAAGCAGGTGTGCTGCGGCGTAAGTAGACCAACATGAAGAGAGACTCGATGACCACGAGAACGCGCGTGTGAAATGGTGGTGTTCATGAGAAGCGCTTCCCGTGGGCAGCGCGTGCGAAGGGACACACCTGTAGCGCTGCACTGCCGATCCGGGCAGCATTGCATGTGTAGCGTGCGTTGGAAAATGTGGCCCGACTATTACTAACTGAATGAACAAGCGTGGTGTGAGCGCGCACAAACAAACACGAATAGATCACACTGAATGACTGCAGACAACGACTGTCAAAACGCTGGCAGCAAGCATACGCCGCAGCGGGCGAAGGTACGTGCGGTCTATCGCTTCAACGGAAACTGAGCGGCGAATGCACGGCGCATAAAGGTCAGAGCCGTGTGGAGATAAGAGACGGTGCGGACGAGCGACGAGCGCGGTTGTTGGCAGAGTAGAAGTGGCCGAGTAGAAGTAGAACTCTACACAGAGGACGGGGGCGGACAGGGCCCAAAGAGAATGAGTAATGGTAATGACGAGAACAGAATGAACGGATGCATATTTATATTAACTAGGTAATACGGCTGCTTTCTTAAATCCTGAGTTTAACCCGATGATGAAGAATAGGTAAGGAAATCGAGCAATTAGGTACCTGCATAAGGAAGGCGTCGGCTCACAGCGAACACGAAACGTTAAAAACGTTAAGTCACAAAAACGTTAAATCAACGCCTTGGAGATCACCAGAGAAAGGGGAATTAAACGCCGAGATAGAGACGCAGAAAGAGTATACAGCCAGGTCTTGTTATAATGAAATGGGATATAACGAAATAATGGATATAACGAAGTTAGTGAATTTCCGCTTGCAATAACAATAAAGATCCACATAGCAGTACATGTAATCTTGCATATAACGAGGTAATCCTGGCTTCCCCTTCAAATTCGTTAAAAAGGAGGTTTTACTATGATTTGTAAACATGATGGAGAGGTGGATGGCTATAGATCTAAATCAAGTACCAAGCATTGAATGTGAAAGCAACAGATTTCTCGTAATTCTTATGGCAGTGATGATTCTAGCCAGCCTGAGGCGCGGGATTTTTGACATAGTTGCAAAAAGGTGAATGAACCTGTTGATAGAAGACCGTGCAGAACCGTTGGAGGATGCATGGACTGAAGGTAGGTGAAATGAAATAATAGGGTGACGTTTTGTGTTCTGCAGTAATGCACATTCACAAAGAATGTGTTATTAGAACGCACCATTAATGTAAAAGACAACACAGGCAGAGAATTTATATATATATATATATATATATATATATATATATATATAGGGCAACACTTGACTTCAGCCAACCAAGAGAACAGGCTGGCTTCAGGAAGGGATCTTCTACGATGGATCACATCCATGTCATAAATCAGGTAACCGAGAAATCTGCGGAGTACAATCAACCTCTCTATATGGCTTTCATAGATCATGAAAAGGCATTTGATTCAGTAGAGATACCAGCAGTCATAGAGGCATTGCGTAATCAAGGAGTACAGGAGGCACACGTGAATATCTTAGCAAACATCTACAAGGATTCCACAGCTACCTTGGTTCTCCACAAGAAAAGTAGAAAGTTACCTATCAAGAAAGGGGTCAGGCAAGGAGACACAATCTCTCCAATGCTATTCACTGCATGCTTAGAAGAAGTATTCAAGCTCTTAGACTGGGAAGGGTTAGGAGTGAGGATCAACGGCGAATATCTCAGCAACCTTCGGTTTGCAGATGACATTGTCCTATTCAGCAACAACGGAGACGAATTACAACAAATGATTGAGGACCTTAATCGAGAAAGTGTAAGAATTGGGTTGAAGATGAATATGCAGAAGACAAAGATAATGTTCAATAGCCTGGCAAGGGAACAAGAATTCAGGATCGCCAGTCAGCCTCTGGAGTCTGTAAAGGAGTACGTGTATCTAGGTGAATTATTCACAGGGGACCCTGATCACGAGAAAGAAATTTACAGAAGAATAAAATTTGGTTGGAGTGCATACGGCAGGCATTACCAAATCCTGACTGGGAGCTTACCACTGTCGTTGAAAAGAAAAAGTGTACAATCATTGCATTCTACCAGTGCTAACATATGGGGAAGAAACTTGGAGGTTAGCAAAGAAGCTCGAGAACAAGTTAAGGACCGCACAAAGAGCGATGGAACGAATAATCTTAGGACTAACGTTAAGAGAAAGGAAGAGAGCGGTGTGGATCAGAGAACAAACGGGGATAGCCGATATTCTAGTTGACATTAAGCGGAAGAAATGGAGCTGGGCAGGCCATGTAATGCGTAGGATGGATAACCGGTGGACCATTAAGGTTACAGAATGGATACCAAGAGAAGGGAAGCGCAGTCGAGGTCGGCAGAAAACCAGATGGGATGATGAAGTTAGGAAATTTGCAGGCGCAAGTTGGAATACGCTAGCGTAAGACAGGGGTAATTGCAGATCGCAGGGAGAGGCCTTCGTCCTGCAGTGGACATAAAATACAGGCTGATGATATATATATATATATATATATATATATATATATATATATATATATATATATATATATATATATATATATATATATATATACTGATTATCGTGATATGATTATTATGATAAGGTAATTACGTTTTAATCGAATAATCATACAAGCTATACCATCATTCAACCTTCCGCGATGATCTCATTTTTTTCGTCACAACAAGTATTGCCTCGCATTAACCACCGTTAAAGGGCTCGGCTCGCATCATGTAACACTAAAACTTTCTTGCAGTCATTTTCCCTTTGGTAAACCACAGAATGGAACCACCTTCTGGCTGCAGTCGTATCCATTCACGATAACCAAAGATTTCGAGCAGCTTTAGCTAACAATGTGTAATCGAAGCATTTCTTCTGCTATATGTTTGTAACCCAAGTGCATTGTCTATTTACCACTTTACTATCTTAGTTTTGCAACCAATTTCTCATGACGATGTAAACCCTAGCTAAGATTGTATAATCAGACGCCTTTGTACTTGAACGTTCTAACGGCTCTTAATATATTTTATTTTCATTTGCAGTAACCCACTCCCCTCTTTAATGCCTTTGTCCCTGAGAATAAGATCAAATAAAAAAAATACAAGAAGCTGATACTGTAACTATTAGGCCGCGTACCCGCCGCGGTGGCTCATTTAGCTAAGGCATTGCGCTGCTGGGCACGAGGTCGCGGGATCGAATCCCGGCCACGGCGGCCACATTTCGATGGAGGCGAAATGCAAAAACGACCGTGCGTTTGCGTTGTAGCGCGCGTTAAAGAACCACAGGTGGTCAAAATTAGTCCGGAGCCCACCACTGCGGCGTGCCTCATAATCAGAACTGGTTTTGTCACGTAAAACACCCACAGTGAAGCTATCAGGCTGCGTACGCTTTTCGCCAACTTCCGCTTGCCTAGTAATCAGATGCTAATGGATGAGAGATGACTTTTGACGTGTAAGACCTCAGAAATCGTTTATTATTATACAACACTTCGTCGCGGGTCAGAATGTGGGCCGATTCCACAGATAGTGCTATAAACAAATTTATGAAATTCAACTCCCCTAATTCGAGGGGTGACGCGATAAGGTGCACTGCGCAGTTATTTCAATTCTCGTCGCCAAGTCGCTCCGGATGACTATGGTTTACATCGACTGCAAGTGGAGGTTGAATCGCCTGCTAACTTTTTCCTCTCCTCTCCTCCTAGCTGAACGAGTGCCACTCTGCAATCGTAAAAAAAAAAAAAAAAAAAAAAAGCTTCGTAGAATTGTAATAATTTTAGCGCAAACATTTACTTTTACAGTGAAGCTGCTATTGCAACTCGAAGCGCACTAAAACATTACATACCTTTTTCACGGTTATATAAAAAAATTAAATCACTCACGAAATCTATAATTTGAGCAAGTATTGTAACTGTTAGGTGTGATAGGCAGGCAAATTTTGAAATGTTTGTGTCCGTTAGGCGTTAAATGAAAATGGCTGCACACTCGTTTTAAGGTCATTTAGAGGTGTTACATGAAATTCTTGAAAAGTTTCTCCGCGACCCTTAGAAGACTAAAAGCAGCAGAGGTTTAATATTTTCAGGAAATAGGGGCGATTTTATGGTTGACATGAACCGAAAGTTTAAACTTGCGCAGGCTACTTATGTGAAAATAATTTCTCCATAATTCACTCCCAAGTTTTCTGCGCTGACTAACGCATGCGCTTGCTTTTGCCTGGTCTCCTCTGCAAAGCATGCGAGGCGCACTACTTATATTTCGTTAAAGTATAGAAAGCACGTTGTGAGTGACGAACTAAAAGTTTTATTTGTGTCGGTTATATCTAGTCTTTGAAGACATTTGAATTGACGAAAAGTCTGCCTGTTCAATTTCGCTGCCCTATATAAATTTGCATTAAGTAAATTATGGGTTTGACGTGCCAAAACCACCATCTGATTATGAGACACGCCATATTGGGGGACTCCGGAATAATTTGGACCACCTGGGGTTCTTTAACATGCACCTAAATCTAAGTGCACGGTTGTTTTCTGCATTTCACCCCCATCAAAATGCGGCCGCCGTGGCCGGGATTCGATGCCGCGACCTCGTGCTCCGCAGCCCAACACCACAACCACTGAGCTACCACGGCGGGTGTGGATTTGCATTGATGGCCCACAACTTGCCTGCGAGATTACAATCGCACTAAGGTTTTTAAGATTACAATCGCACTAAGGTTTTTGAAGTACTAGAGACAATGTGTACCCTGCGAAAATCCGTTTCTCTACATTTCTCATCTAGCTTAACCAACATGGGGGATCCTATTGCCCAGAATCGTATACAAAACGCTAACGTGTATAGACCCGTGCCACCACGCCTGCCTCATTTCGCTTTCAAAACGTGCCTCTCCGCATCAACAGCTAGCGAGAGCTTGGCCATCTTCACTAAGGCAAGTTAGGTGGGTGAAAAAGCCTACATGCGTATTTCCTGCACAATGCCTTTGGCGTACGTGTATGTTTCCGGTTGCTTCTCTCTTTGCTTTCTATGTTGTGGTGGGCTTTCAGTGGTTGATGTATACGGCAGTAAGGTTGCATGCGACACGGCGCACTGTGTTGCATGCGTATGTGCACACCTTGCTGTGCAGATGCAGTTAATAAGAAGCCATCATATGATATTATAATTAGTCGGGCCTCTCGGTTCCTTTCTTCTTGTGCAGATGCATGTGACACAGTGCAGGCCATTGACGCAGCTGTTTTTTGCTCCATTTACTTTTGTTTCCCGCGTTCCCTTACCTCGCGTAAACTTCAAGAGAGGCATTTCGAGACCATTGCCATTAGCTCGGGCGCGAGGTTGTTTATCGTGCGCCGTTCAATAGGTAACCGTGTGTATCGCTGAGTTGGCATCGCTGATAGCAATATAACGGTCTACTTTAGTACCTTAGATGACGACAAAACAAAGCCCTTTATCCGTGTCTAGCAAAACACTGCTTGCAATGCGTCAAAAAAGATCTGTCGCTCATGAACTGCAATAATAACACAGACCGTGTACATGTGACACGCAAACACCGATTCCGATGTTATTGTGCCCGAGAAATGCAACGCCTCCTTTTATTGTTCTTGTTTTATAGTGATCAAAATAACCTGACGGCGTTCATCCCGTTTTTAATCAGCTGGCTACTCGTAGTGCACCCAAATCATGCCACCTTTGAAGTGCAGGCTAACGAACGGACTAGTGGTTTTACAAAACAAGCAACGGACAAATCCGGTCAATGTTCTTCAGAGACTTGTGCTTCGCCAACGCTTCTAGCTGTGATGTGGTATGAACGACATCCCTTGTGTTTTAGAATTGTAGGATTACCGAGTATCGTTGCGGAGAAATGTAGTTCGTCACTGGATTACAGTCGATGCTGCTATACCCATCCACGTTCCCAGCCGATGCCCATGTTTATTGACATTTGACAGTTTACGGGGAAGCGCATTGGCATGATGCCTAATTTGCACCCAAACCGCTGGAGAGGCTTCTACGTGAATGACATTGTTTTGCTTAAAACGCATGGTATAGACACGGAATACGAAACAAACCGACACCAAAAAACGTGCAGATGTGTATGCATAGCGATTCATTCGAATTCGAAGTGGCGTCACATCTACCAGATTAAACCAAATTCACCGTCGTATACTGGAATTTTAAACGATTTACGCATCATTCTAAAGGCACCGACGAACGAGGCGGTTGTTGGTATCTCTCCCGCTCGCACTCACGGCCTCAACGTACTCGAAGCTTTTAATCTCATGGGTAGCAGCTGCCTGTTTTCCTCGGCAACTACTACAATGATCTTGAACAAGCGTGTTGAGGTTAAAAGAGAAATTTAATATTACCAACAAGCGGTGAGTCGTTAGGTAGGTCATCGATTTCCTAAAACGGAATTATCGAACGTTGCAATATGTCGAAAAGCTCAAGCAGCTTTTTTACAGCTCGGTAAGTCAGCAATATAAAACGATATCACAATTCGATGTAATCCCCCTAATAATGCATCTAAAGCGCGGAAATATAATATGTTATACTTCACTCTGAAAGCTACCCTTAATTTGTCGGTTAAATATTTGTTAAAGCTTTGTAAACATTGTAACAATCTGACGTAATCTGTAAATTATTATATCACATATGTCCTTTGGTGATGTTCTAACTGGTTCAGTTTACCGAACTGCTATATCTCTTTTTGGTGCAGTGTCACATTTGTAAATTCGGTAGTTTAATTATAGAAAAACTAGCAATTTTCAGCAAACTCATTTTCATTGGAGGTTCTGAATCAAAACTGATTTCCACGATTGATATATATAATTTCTCTAAGCCGAAAAATTTTTATTCAAATAGGTTCAGCGGTTGTTTCATAAAATAAGTTTTATGTTTTACCTTTTTTAAATAGGGACATCTAAACATTTCAATAGGTACAAGTTTCTCTTAAAGTAGCCCTCTTAATAACAAAAAATATATATCGCAGGCAAGTGTTGGACCGAATTCTCTACATGCTGTTAGAAACGGCGAGCGAAATGATTGCTGCCTATGCTTCGTGCAAGAAACCAATCGCCGTTGCAAGCCGATGCCCGAGGTTTTGTGCAAGGCAGCAGTGATTGCTGACCCGACGACGTCGAACTGCGCATCATGGATCTTCGAGAAATTTGTGCACGTTTGCACGAGAATTGCGTAGGGATGTTTATCGTGCTTGCGTACCCGTAAGTGCGTGGTCCTTTTGACGAGTTGCTAAAACGTTCACAGCGAGAGAACCTGATTACGGTGCGTTGTCAGAGAGTTCGTCGACGCCATTGCGAAGATGGTGAATCATCTCTATGAGAAGTGATCGACCAAGAACCACGCGGAAAACTGGTTCCCACCGGCACAGAGTGACTGAAGTCACGTGCAGGGTTGTGTACGTCCCGAAAAAACAGGAGCTGAAAGAAAAAGAAGCTCCTTTCCCTCGGCCGGGGAGAAAAGTTGTTAAAAGCTGCAGTGCGAGTGTGTATGGCAGGATTCTGAGACTTTTCGTGAGTAGCGCTCGTTTGGCGGCTCCCTCGAGAGCATTGATATTTATTTCCATCATATTTCTCTTCTCGGCCTAATGTCTGTAATATGTAAAATAAACCCAAGTTAACCTTCCTCGTGCATCAGAATCCCTTTGGCGGGCTTTAACATCTCTGGCTGGAGAGCTTTTGAGGTAACCGCACACTGACTTGGCAGGTAGGGTTACCGGGCGTCCACGTAGAAAGAAACTTTCCAACCTCTTCAAAAATCAAATAGGTTGCACGCCCGTGGCGCGTGCGCGGTATTAACTTCAACTTATTCCCAGTGCCGGCAGCTCCCACGTCGAAGAGAACGTAGGTTCACAGAATGCTCCTTATTAACTATTTCACAAGTGTGAGATGTGCAATTGTATGCGTGCCGTTACAATTTGAGAACGTAGCTTCATTCAATCTTAGCACATTTACGTTTATTGTTCCAGTTGGAAACAGTCACACCTGTTGCGTCATCTTCAGATAATTGCTGATTAGGCTATGTGGACTTGTCTCGCGCAGCGATCGATTCAGAGTACACACAATATAGCACGTGGTGATATCGACAGACCATGGCTCGAGCGCTCGAGTCATTGTGCGCAATGTTCTGCAAGATAGCTGATCTCATTCTGTGACCGGCCGCTAAAGACAATGGTGCTGATATAGGGCGCATGTAAGGCCACTACACGCCAAGAAAGAACTCATACTGAGATCCACATGAAGAGAATGTTAGTGATAAGAGAATCTGAAATTACTCATTCCTTATACTTACCGAGAAGGGCACTTCAATACTGCTGATCATTCACCGCGAGACTTTAATGAAGGGGCCAGTGGCCTTTCTTGCATGGTTTGAAGATCACTAAGATATATTTGCTTCGAAGTTTTTTTAGTTGTGCGAGCCATAATATGTTTATATACATACACGATTCCATAAGTATGGTTCGGAAGACTGAGAGACTCATTCATTCATTGGTTTATCACAATTAAAAATACTGTGAACGCAAGCCAAGGAGAAAATCCGTTATCTGAATGGCCTGAGGGTACCCTGGTCATGTGCAAGAAATTACACCGGCAACAAGATAACCTCTTATACTTGACCGGCTTCCTACACTTCACATATATACCCTTATTTTTTGATGCCATATGTGACGCTAATGAGGGAAACACGTCATAAAGGGCAGCTCCTAATGACATCGCAACATCGCAGGAGTATGACTCCTGCGATGTTGGATGAAGGAGGTACGCTGGTCATGTGCAAGAAATTACACCGGCAAGAAGATAACCTCTTATACTTGATTATTATATGTTGTTATTCAAGTAGACATGGCGAGCTGGTGGTTGGCGAAGTTTTGTTTTGCTTCGTCATTAGGTGCTGTCCAAAATCTGGCGTTTATCCCTTTCAGCCCTGGCGTCCTCAAATGACGACATGACTTCGAATCGGAATTTTCAGCATGAAAAAAGAACCGCAACTGCTTGTATTTTTCCCGCATTACTATTGAAAGTGCCAGTGCCATCCAGGTTAGTTACGCACGGAGCCGTGCCGAGGAAGAAGAAATGGCAACAAACATCGCGCGCCGCCAAACGTGCACTTTTTTTCTTTTACAATTCAATAACCCCTGCGTAGTTTACGTTGCCGTTTTTTATAGTGTCTATACAGATTGCAGAGAACGCATGTACTTGAATAAGCGTCATTGCATGGTGATATTACTTGTAAGATGTTTTTTCCGTGTGTGGTGTTGACGACAGCAGGGCTTTGTGGTTGTATATGGCGTGCTGTCGGCTTGCCATTGCGTCCGATTTCATTGGTTGTTTTTTTTTTTTTCTTTTTTTTTCAGGCACGCCTATACCGTTGTAAGAGGGACGTGAGGGCGATGACGTGGCCGGTATCATGGTCGTGTCGAGGACATTGTGCGCGTACTCGCACGAAAGAGACCCCTGGAGAGATACGGAGGCCGGGGACGGTGGGGTAGCGCATCGGGTGGTCGACGAGACGGTATCGGGGCAAGTCGAGGGAGGAAGGCTTGTATGATGGTGGCTGACGGGCACAGGACGAGATGCGGGTAGCGCTGGCGGTGGGAACGCAGGCAGCGATTCGCGCACCGTGCGGTCAGCCACTGGAAGAGGGTAGTACGACGGCTGTACGAGCCGTGCCGTCATTCCTACTCAGAAGGGCGAAGGCGGCGAGCCGAGCGGCGGCTGCGACGACCAGCGTGGCAAGCTTCTGGAACGACACTGCGCGTGCCGAGCTTGCGCCTCGAGCGCGCGCTGCGCTTCCTTATTTTTCACTACTTTGACAGCCGGCGCCAAGGCACCGGCTGAGAGCGCCGACCAAAACGCCCAGCGTTGCGGCGTCGGTGGGCGCTATACCGTGTATACCGACAGATTCATTCTATTCCCACCAGAACTTGCGTTCTAGGCATCTGGAAGAACGCACGGATGCAATTTTCCGTGAACTTGATATTGGAAACTTGTCTGATGTGGAGGGAGAAAATGACGGATCTTCAGACAGCGGTGATGAATTTGAGCAGCCTGAGCCAGTTATTTCACGTTATCTATACCTGAGTTGTGAATGCATGGCTAGAGTATAGAAGTGATGCAGCTGCACAAGGACTGATGCCTGGCAAGCAACTGGACTTCCTGGACTTCAGCCTCCATATTACTGAAGCACTTGCACGAGCCCACAGCCGGCCAAAGGTGCAAAAGCAAGGAAGGCCGTCACTCTCCCCTCTGGTGACTTCGAAAAAAGCAAGATATGCTGAAAATAGGCCAGTACAAGACGTCATACAGTTTTGATCAGGTGGGACACTGGCCTCTTTGTACCGACAGCAGGGAACAGCGTTGTAAGCTTGAGGGATGCACAGGACAAACCCGTATCATGTGCGAAAAATTTAATGTGCACCTGTTCTTTAATTCAATTAATAAGTACAGTTAATTTTCCCTATGCTGCCCGTTAAAAAAGTAAAATTAAATTGCGGGGTTTTACGTGCCAAAACCAGTTCTGATTATGAGGCACGCCGTAGGGGGGGACTCTGGAAATTGGACCACCTGGGGTTCTTTAACGTGCACCTAAATCTAAGTACACGGGTGTTTTCGCATTTCGCCCCCATCGAAATGCGGCCGCCGTGGCCGGGATTCGATCCCGCGACCTCGTGCTCAGCAGCCCAACACCATAGCCACTGAGCAACGCGGCGGGTAAATATGCTGCGCGTGGTGTCCTTGTTGTATATATATATATATATATATATATATATATATACAACAAGGACCCACGGGCAGCATAGGGAAAATTAACTGTACTTATTCATTGAATTAAAGAAATGATAAATTAGGGGAAATGACAGCCGATGAAAAAAACAACTGGCCGCAGGTGGGGCACGCATCCACGTCTTCGCATTGCGCGTGCGATGCTCTTGCCTAGCAACTACCGCGCCCATCAACTTCCTGTGGTATTTATGTTTATCTACTAGAAATCTCCCTGCCTCTCCCTCGAACTCCAGTTAACCCAGTGTTGCTTTAGCTGATTCCAACTCGCGCCCAGAAATGTCCTAACTTCATCACCCCACATAGTTTTCTGCCGTCTTCGACTGCACTTCCCTTCTATTGGTATCCGTTCTGTAACCCTAATGGCCCACCGGTTATCCATCCTACGCATTACATGGCCTGCCCAGCTCCATTTGTTTCCTCTTAATGTCAACTAGAATATCGGCTATGCCCGTTTGCTCTCTGATTCACGCCGCTCTCTTCCTGTCTCTTAACGTTAGGCCTATCATTGTTTCGTTCCATCGCGCTTTGTGGGGTCCTTAACTTGTTCTCGAGCTTCTTTCTTAACCTCCAAGTTTATGCCCCATATGTTAGTACCGGTAGAATGCAATGATCGTACACTTTTCTTTTCAACAACAGTGGTAAGCTCCTAGTAAGTATTTGGCAAAGCCTGCCATGTGCAATCCAACCCAATTTTAATCTTCTGCAAATTTCTTTCTCATGATCAGGGTCTCCTGTGAGTAACTTACCTAGATAAACGTACTCCTTTAAAGACTCTAGAGGCTGACTGGCGATCCTGAATTCTTGTTCCCTTGCCAGGCTATTGAACATTATCTTTGTCTTCTGCATATTCATCGTCAACCACACTTTTACACTTTCTAGGTTAAGGTCCTCAATCATCTGTTGTAATTCGTCCGCATTGTTTCTGAATAGGACGTCATCTGCAAACCAAACGTTGCTAAGATATTCGCCGTTGATCCTCACTCCTGAGCCTTTCCAGTCTAAGAGCTTGAATACTTTTTCTAAGCATGCAGTGCATAGCGTTGGAGAGATTGTGTCTCCTTGCCTGACCCCTTTCTTGATAGGTGTATTTCTACTTTGGAGAACCAAGGTAGCTTGGAGTGCTTGTAGATATATGCCAAGATATTCATGTATGCCTCCTGTACTCCTTGATTACGCAATGCCTCTATGACTGCTGTATCTCTACTGAATCAAATGCATTTTCATAATCTATGAAAGCCATATAGAGAGGTTGATTGTACTCCGCAGATTTCTCGATTACTTGATTGATGACATGGATATGATCCATCGTAGAATATCCCTTCCTGAAGCCAGCCTGTTCTCTTGGTTGCCTGAAGTCAAGTGTTGCCCTGACTCTATTGGAAATTCTCTTGGTGAATATTTTATACAATACTGAAAGCAAGCTAATAGGTCTATAATTCTTTCAATTCTTTAACGTCTCCCTTCTTATGGATTAGTATAATGTTGGTGTTCTTCCTGCTCTCGGGTACACTTGAAGTCGTGAGGCTTGGCGTATAAACGGCCACAAACTTTTGAAGCATCTCCTCCATCTTTGATTAAATCTACTGTTATTCCATCTTCTCCCGCAGCTTTTCCCCTGGTCATGTCTTTCAAGGCCCTTCTAACTTCATCGCTAGTTATAGAAGGAGCCTCTGTATCCGGTTCATCCCTATTTCGAATGAAAGTAGCTTGGGTGTTTTTAGCACTGTACAGGTCAGTATAGAATTCTTCCGCTGCTTTTACTATGTCATCGAAATTGCTGATGATATTACTCATGCTTATCTTTCAGTGCATACATCTTGCCTTGTCCTATGCCAAGTTTTCTTCTCACTGATTTCATGCTGCGTCCATAATTTACTGCTTCGTCAATTTTTTCCACGTTATAATTTCGAATATTCCTTACTTTCTTCTTGTTGATCAGTTCTGACAGTTCAGCGAATTCTATCTGGTCTCTCCAGTTTGACACTTTCGTATTTTGTCGTTTCTTTATTAGGTCCTTTGTTACTTGGGAGAGCTTACTTACTGGTTGCCTTGGCGCCTTACCTCCCACTTCAACTGCTGCTTCTGAGATCAACCTAGTTACGGTTTCATTCATTACCTCTATGTTGTCTTCATCTTCTTGTTCTAAAGCTGCATATTTTTTGCGATACCTGAATTGGCCTGCTTTTGCCCTTACTGCGTCTAGGTTGGCCTGTTTCGTCTTGGCTAATTTTATTCATTCAGTCTTCAAATTGAGAGAAATCCGAGACCTCAGTAACCTATGGTAACTGCACTTTACCCAACCTAACACTTCCTACATCCTGCACCATGCTAAGATCGGCAGAGGGCACGAAATCTATTTCATTCCTTGTTTCTCAATTAGGGCTTTTCCAGGTCCACTTCCCGTTGCTGCGCTTCCTGAAGAAGGTATTCATTATTCGGAGCCTATTACTTTCCGCGAATTCTACCGACATCTCTGCTCAAAGTGTTCCTAGAATCGATGCCGTAGTTGCAGATATATATATTGCAACTGACCACCGTCAGTGGCGATGTGCTCATCGAAGGGATAACAAATGTGTCGAGTGAGCTCCTGGACAACACTTTTGGAACGTAGTGAGCAACGAGGTTCAAATAATATAACCGGGACCTCAGTGTGGTGCGACGTAAATGCTAACGCCTTCCTCTCGCCTCGCATTTACCGTTATCTCCAATCGAGTTTGGTTATTCAGAGGCAGCCACCACTGGGCCTAGCTCTGCACACTGTATATTGAGTGAGAGCGAAACGGAGGATGCGGAGCTGGCCTGACTACGTCACCGCACGACAACGGCATAATGGGAAAGATGGACTTGCGCAGCAAAGCCAGTTCTAAAGTTCTTTAACCAATGTCGCCGTAATATATATATATATATATATATATATATATATATATATATATATATATATATATATATATATAAAACTATGAGCACTGTTTGTCATTGCTCAGGTCGCGTGGCGCCTGTTCGCACTCGAAATCGATGGAAATCAGCTACTCTAACCTCTTCAGTCCGTGTGTCTACCCCTGTGGAGAACAGTTTTCACCGTTCTCACAATTAAGCCAGGAATGATAAGTCAGAATAATTTGGTGTAACACAAACCTAGACGCAAGCAACGTGGTATACGTCAAGCCTGGAATAACCGTGTTGCCACGGGTTTTCGGAAAAATTGATACTTTGAGACGAACAGCTCCATCGTCGCCATTATACGACGAGAAATACTTGTTTTATACATTTCAGTGATGCGATGATCAAGAATCAAAAGTAAAGGCGAGGAATCGGCCATGTTAGGGTAAGCCTGTATCTATACCTAGGAAAAGAAAAGACGCTTTTTTTGAGAACCAACTTTCGAAATGAATTCGCTAAGAAAAAATTTGAAGGCGTTGATGCGTGCACGTACCCAAGAAGTTTGTTTACGCAACTACTTAACTTTATTTTCAGAATCCTAACAGACCAGTTGGGGCTAAGAAGTGCCTTTAAAAGGTGTGTCAGTGGAATTTGGCTGTCTGGTAATTTTACATTTCAGATTTATTTCAGGAAATTGCTCGAAATAATACAAAGTTTACGCGTAGATTAGAAGGCCCATGGTTCAGGAAACCTAGGCGGGGACCTCCTGTAAGAATGAAAAATGGAAATATATACCGACATTATCGATAAAACGTTTGCAAGTATGAAAATGCAAATCGAAATAAGATGAGTTAAGATAGAAATCCGAGGACAACTAAGCACTTCTTATTAGTGGTGATTAGGGAAGTGTTAATGTCCAATTGATCGGCGCTTAGCGGCCCTTCGAGGCTTAGCACTGCGAGTAATGTAGCGTAGCGGAATGTGCTTGCTGAGCCAGCAAGCAGCAGCAGGCTGCGGTGCCAACATCGTATGCCACCGACGCGACGATGGGCTGTCCCCTCACGGAGCACCTGGCGCGCTAGCGCCCCAGCAGGTGTTTCCTTTCGCCGGCTCTGCTCCGTCAAGGAGCAGCTCGTGACGTGGCGTCGCAGCCAATGGGAATGCGACTTTTGGTTCCGTTTCGTGGTGGCAGAAGACAGACGGAGGTTTGTGCGCTAAATGGACCATTTGACCCTTTCACATTAGTAATAGATCAAAAAAGAGATAATGAGATGACGAGGGATACTGGAGACGGTCAGGGAACGCCTTGCATATATAAAACATTGATTCATTGCATGAACTTGCCGGTATAAATCCTAGATGCGGGCTTGCTACGATATGTCTTCAACTCAAAAGTATATTGCGGCACCTACTTCAATTTACGCAAAAAACTAGCAGGAGCTGCGAATATTTTCCCCAGAATTCGCAGGTCTTCACAGGAGAAGCATATGCGGATGTTGGATGTTTTCTCGATGTCCTCGATTGCACATTCAACACAGACGATGCAAATGGTCTGATGCAGTAACTATATAGTTGTTATCGCAGAACTCATGATCGAATTTGCAGTGGCAGTAAAATCGGCTGGTTGCGCTGTCTGTCCTCAATGAAAAGAAAGTAAAAGAAAAAATGCAGAAATAGTTTGCAAGAAAGCTTTTTCAGCTCGCTTTGAAACTCAAAGAAACAATGCTCGGGCTAGTGCCACTACTTCTCCACCGCTCTTCAAATAAGCAAAATAAAAATTATGAGAGACATCAGAGTGCGTCTGCAGAAACAAAGCTATCAGTATCAGTGGGAAATTCCGTGGCTGCTTTGTCTGGAGGGGACAGTGGCTAACACCGGAGAAACAATAGTACATCATGCTGATGGTTACGTCGCCAGCAATAGCATCGTTTCAGTGATAACGTACTCACTCAATGGCAGATTATCAGAATGCGCGGTAAGCTCAAAACTATTTTCGACCGACTACGACGCACCTGGTGAACTACGTAAATGCACGGAAGTAAGTACATCAAGTGCGTCCAAAGCGATAAAAATCCATCACTCTGGCAAATTTTTTGTTAAGAGTAAATCCGGGTAGTGATACATTAGGAAACAGCAGTGGCTGCCTGCGAAGCTACGTTCACCTCTTCCTCTACATTTCCCGTGCTCTCATAATGTTCATCGCCGAGTTGGTTGTGCATATGTAACTGAATTTTTACCGACAAAGTCAGTGAGCGCACCTCTGTTCTGCTTTATGAAGATACAAATCACAGCAAAAAGCCGGTACGTATAATATCGGTTCATATGTATCTTTAAAGTACACAGCCTTCTAAATAGAAAAGTGTTGAATATTCAACCGCCTCTTTGATTTTCCTAAGTATTTCCCTTAAATAGCTTGTGAGCGGTGTAGTTGATGAAGATTACAGTTGCATAACATTTGTGGTGCATAAAGACAAACAGTGCATGCACTTAAGACACACTAACATCAAAATAATCACAATCGTGCATATCCCGGTTACTTTTCCCTGTACATTTAAATGACCGCTTCCCCAAACATTCGCTTCACATAAATTCCAAGATGTGCTTTATATCTGCAAATTTTTTTGAAATGTTGCTATTTCCAACACTTTAAATAAAAGTTATCGGCAAATGCAAAAACAAGCTCCTACATTTGGCAGATTCTAAATGTTTCTGCAAAATGCTGTCAACGCCAACAAATTTGGGGTAGCGGATGCCGAGAAAAACAATACCTTTTCAATCTGTATTTAGACAGGAGCCCCCGAAATAAAGCTTCCCTTAAGGGTGCTCATTTTATGTGTTTCTGAACAGTTTAGTAAAGTCCTTAAATTAAGCCTGGCATTTGGAATACTGCACGACGCACGCATCCTGTGAAAGTACGAGCACCGTTTTTTTTTTTTTTTCGTGTGGTTCGGGTATCTTTAACACGCTCCCCGACGGTGCATCCTGTCATGTGAGCGCTGAGCAAACACGAGTTTCACGAAGATAAGTAAAGAGACACGCGGGAATGACTGGACCGGAAGTCTAACGTCGGCTTCGTCCGGCGTTTTATGCAATAAGGCGAGAAGAGTAGGTGGGCGTTTTCAGCGACCTTTACCCAACGCGCGGCGTTCTCTAAAATAGCTGTCCGTGTCTGAACTCCCGCATAAGCGATGAAAGCTGCGGTTACCTGAGTAGGAAACGTTTCTTTTTTTTCAACGGTACAGCAGCTTTAGAGTCCGGTACAGTTCGGTCCACTGTCACGGCTCTCACTTTGTTGGAGCTGCTTCTTCAAGTATCCGTGGAAAGTATGCAAATCTACTGTACACGCGTTGCAGAATGATGCCAGCAACACCAAGTACAAATCATCTGCTGCAAACGCGGGTGTCTGTACATTTCTCACAAGAAAAAAAAATCCGGCGCGCATCTTGAAATATATGTGAAGTGAAAACTTTCGTGAAGTGGTATCTGAAATGCTGTTAGTTTGCCAACTTGCCAACTTCATTCTTGCGTTTTTGGCGTAAGGAAGACTGGCGTCCTCTATCACCAGGGAGGCTGCTCGAAAAAAAAAACAATCTGTATTCAAGCTTTAGATGTGTCGAAATCATACTTTCTAATCAGTTCAAATCAATCTTATTTTCTCTCCGATCGAGGGACGAAGAAGAATTCGTATAAAGGTGATTAGGAACGACGCTGTGGGCGGCCTTGAATTATTGCATGCAATAGGCAAAAAGAAGTAATGTGAGACATGTAAAGAGCCAGTTCAGCATCTGCAGACATTACATAAATAACAGACGTACTGTATTTTGTACATAAAAACGACAAGGAATACTCGGTGAAACGACGGGAAAATAAAGAACAAAGCAGAGCAAAAGTGTAATGGCGGAAGCAGGCCCTTAACATGTGTGCACAAATTTGCGGTTACAAAAATAAGAAACAAACATGGTAAAAATGCATATAAAAAGACAGCAGGGAAGGCAAGCACTGCGGCGACCAATCATTTTCAGCCTACCATATGCATGAAAAAGAAATAATTGACTGACACCATGTTTTCTTAGCAAAACCTCAGTAAAACAACTTGAGGGACGGCCCTACACAAGCCGTGTCCCAGAAGCATGTATGACAAAAAAAGGACAACATTAGTATAGAGGCATGAAGGACATGCCTATAAACATGATAATTTTTAATACAAATTACGAGAAACGCAGCATTTCGGAATTGACATAATTACTATCCTGGAATAAATTTCAAGACAGCATTACCACACGATGACGCCACTTGTGAAGAGGCAAAACCATGAAGATTTATCGATGCTGATGATGAATTCGAGGGTCGTATATACAAGGTAATAATTTTCAAGCTTACCGCAATTTTTCAATATCACCTGTGGCAGACAGCATGATTCTTGTTCATGAGGTGGACTATTCCAAGAGGCGGACATTACTAGCACGAGAAATCTACACATATTCAAGTAATTAGGAACTATTCACTAATTAAGTTTCCTAATAATTTACTTTCTAGCACATAATGCCCATTACGAATTGTATCCGGTGAGTTTGCAAGACGTATCCACTTCAAATAAATCTCCAGGATGACACCAGTTTTGAGATATTTCCCGAGGTGTGGGACGAATTACATGGGCATCCCAGCGCTTAGTTTTGTGCTTCAATGCATAAAATAGCGTTTGTTAAAAAAAGTATGGGAACAGTGCATTTTTACGGCGATTTGCATGGCGCATATCTCCAAACTGGCGCCACTCTCGAAATTAATTGCAAGTCTATGCGTCGTGCAAACTCACCGACTACAGTTAGTAAACTACAATATTTGCCGTAAAGTAATTAACTCAAAATTTAATTACTGATTTGTTTTTAATTAGTGTTCGTCTTACCAGGCACAAAGAAATGTGGACTGTACCCACCCCTAGAACTACTTATGATGAACAATCTTTGTCCTACAAGCTACCTTCCCTGTTAAACTTATTAAACCATGAAGATTTTGATCCTTCGTGTAATCAAAATTGTCTCATTAAACACTTCGCCCAGTCCATTTGTTCTAAGGAATAGTACATCCTTTCGAATTTTTTGTCCCTGTTCTTGTCGATCGCTGCTTTTTATGTTCATACCATTTCAAGCCTATGAAAATGAGCTCTATTGTTTCGCGCTTTGTTACAAAATATTGTGTTACGCGATGTTATGTAATATTCGTCGATTTATGTGAACTCTTCGTGCATGACTCACCGTCATCCTACTGTTTTGTCAACTGTAACGGGGTTGGGACCTCGTCAAGCTGTTCAAGCTTTTAGTCCCGTACTTCTCCTATCCAAAGAAAATAAAAGTTGATTGATTGATTGATGTGGGTGTGGTAGTTTTATTGTAATCCCTCTATAATAATTGAAAATTGCCAAAAAGTAGTTTTTCATAGCGCAAGATCGGACGGCAAATCTGCAAAAGTGGTGCAAATAGTCTTTCTTTTAGTTCCGGGTGGTAGTTGTAAAATCATGCTACCATAGGTGTAAAGCATAGTTTGAAAGCCGTATTAATAGCAGTCGTAGTATGCCATCGTGACCACAGGTTTTATAGCGCCAGGGAGACGACAAAAGCGAGAGTGATTTGATTGGCTGTCTCTCCTCAACTTCGCCACGCACTCGGTGGAACTGAACCGCTGCTTGTGTAGAGCAGGATTCATATCATACGGCTCATCAACTTCTCGTCGATGAACCGGAAGCGTGTCAAGTACGTGGGTCCGATTATTTTGTCACTCCTCATCATGTATCGATATGCGCATCAAAGACATTCACTGGCGGTTCCGAAACTGGGGAAAGCTGAAGCGAATTGGTGAATCTGCAATATGAAATGCGTTGACAAAGAAGTTTTGAAGCAAATTCCGTGAATGGCTTGGTTGCAAGAGTGGAGTGGCATTTGCTTTCAGCATCAGAATGACATAATCTTTTTTTTTGTTCTTTTGCTGTCGAGTGAACAATACAGAGAGTTTTGAGAAAGAGTTTATGCTGTTTAATCCTGATTATAACTACCTGTTACCTCTCTGTGAGTTCCTATGTACGCTGCCATTCATTCAGTCCGGCATGTTATGTCTGCGGGTGCGAGGAGAACACTGACCACCAATTGCGCCACTGTCCTCAGTTTGAAGCACAAAGACAATCTATGTTCAACGCATTCAGGAAACTAGAGGATTGTCTTCTGACTGACCGAATAATACTAGAACACCGTCCCCACCGATCATCGGCTCAGAAGGCATTGAAGGGACTTTTGTGCTTTCTGAGAATGTCTAGCTTGTGCGATAGATAGCCTTTGACGCTGTAGTGCTGTCAATGCACGTCTCTCTACCCACCCTCTCTCTCCCTTCTTTCTATTCCCCTTCTCCCTTCCCCCAGCGTAGGGTAGCCAACTGGACTCTTGATTGGTTAGCATCTCTGTCTTCCTTTTATCTGTCTCTGTCTCTCCCTTGTCTGGTACATCACGCGAAGCAATAAAGATGAGCAGGTCGTTGTTCTTAAATTGGCTACCGCAATGAAACAAGATTTGCCCTGTCCGTACCTGTGAGCGCATTTTTTTTTCGATAGCTTAATCATGTGAAATACTTGAATCTTGGTTGTTGTGCCTGCATTTATGAAATGCTGATGATTCTGTAGGGATCACTTTATGATACACTTGTCGTATGTCCCTGCGTAATAGGCTCAGCGAATTTTGAAGTAGATGAAGCATAAACAAAAATGAACGGCCAAAGAGCCGCTTCCGTGGACAGGAAGACGCATAAACAAATGCAAAATCTAAAGGTAGCCGGATGAGTTTATAAATTTTATATCAGGAATTTTTTCTCTAGGAATTGTCAATGAAGAGCTTTCCTAAATGTACCCCCCCCCCCCCCTCGCATATTGTGTTAATTCAAACACAAAGTTCGCTCGCGATGTTCTGGAAGGGCCATACTTGAATTGTTAAATTTCTTCCCCAATAGATACTTTGCTTTTCCGCTTAAAGAAGCATATTTAAGCATGAAGTTTCAGAAACTATGGCAGGTGCTTCTGGCACTTAAAAGGATGACACAAACATAATGCTGGGAAGGTCGTGGCATACATTCATTTGTTACTATAAGCTTAATGTACAAATGTCTGACGTCATGACAAGTAACAAAATATGCTCACGTCTTGTAGTCTTAAGGCATGATACGAGATTTATCGTAGAAAACAGCAAATATGTATATTAGAAACGTGCTCGAGTGCCGAGCACGTTTCTAATAACACGAAGCTGTTTCAGGTGGTAGATGGTGCGGGAGCGTCTCAAAGCTGCGGCGGAGTCAGTTTCAGATCACACTACGCAACAGGTGCCGTCTGGAGTTTCCCAGCCACTTCTCTAGAGACAATCGCTGGCTGCCAGCAGCTGCGAATATAACAAAAACTGCAGATAAAAGCCCCAGTGGAATGGAACAACACTTTTTGCGCAATAATATCTGCAGGTGTGAGATAGTGCGAAGGTCAAAGAGTGATGAAGGCAGTGGGTGTTTGCAATCCGCAATGTATCGGCGAACCTGCTACTTAGAGCAGCAATCATTCGTTCAGAGTATACATATAGATTCCTCGAAAAAACAAATGGCAGCCTCGCTCTAAGGTCGAAGTTTTGTAAGCTGGTAGCAAGGTGCTGTGTTGCACAAAAGCTCCTCAGAAGGGGTTCAAAAAAAGTTGTCGCAGTTTCACCTGAAAGGCGAAGCATCAATTGCGATAGCAAACTTGTAGAGAGCTATACGGAGTAATGATATTAGCTTTATCAGCTGTATAAACTTGTACATGCAGGCAGCATCGGCAACACGCAGAACTGCTGTCGACGCCATCGGCGTTTTGCCCGCGTTCGCTCAAAATGCGTGCGGCGTTGGTGACTGTTGCTGGAGCCTCTGATATAAATAGGCACTTGGTGCCGCAGCTAAACGTCGCCTCCCTTCCCTCCCCCTCCCCCACGGCCTCTCGCGCGTCGGAAGAAGGCGCGTTTGCTACATATATGGTGATTGTAAAGGAGAAAAGAGACGCCTACTTCTGCAGCCCTTAAGCGAGCACGGCGCAGAACGCACGTTTGTTCTCCGCCGTGCGTTCACTCACCGTGAAAGACGCGCCCCTCGCGCCCTTTCACTCGCACATACAGCGTTCGGCGGCGCGCGGCGACGATTTCATCTGCAAATGACGTCATACGGAACCTCACGGCGACGGCGACGGCAGAAATCTGCTTTTGAGTGTCCATATAATTGCTATCGCAATAATACTCGGTGAGACATGCTTGTGCGATGCAGCACGCGAGGCAGCTGCATCTGCGCATCAGAAACAGTGCCCTGGCAGCTTACCAGGCGCCTCAGAATGCTGGCGTGATGAGACACGCCGTCAGTGGCGTGACAGGCGTCGCACCTCAATGGCGCACGCAATAAGACCGAAGGGTCGATCCTTCGTAGCTTGCACGGTACGGGCGTTCCAGCGCCCACGTTTACATGAATGCGACAAAATGCGACAGTAGACCGTCACGAGTAATGCGATGCGCCAGCGTGTACATGTAGCGCATTACCCCTGGTGCGATGGTCGCGGCACACGATGTCCCACATCGAAAGCAAAGCAGCGCTTCCGGCGTCGCCATTGGGGTCGCCCTTTTCTCGCCGACCTTGCTGTCCCGCAGCTCGGCGAGCGCAGCAGATTCGGAGCAAATTCTCTTCCCATAATTCCTAATACGATGCGATCGCGTTTACATGCACTCGGATAGTCGATTTACTCGTCTCAATCCACCCCTGTTTGGCACGTCAATGTGACGTGCTTTCATCGCACATTAGCCCCGTTTACATGGATTCGATACTCTAGAAAGTTGATCTGATGAAAACAGCGTTACATGTAGGCTCCCTAATATGATGCGGTGCGATGCGCTGGTTGTCTTTGATGTAAACGCGGCTACGCATTCCGTTTCGACCGCTGTATGCACCGTGGTTAGATTGTTCTAGTTCACTGTACCGTGACGTGGCAAGCACGCGGCTACTCAGCAGGGACACCTTTGCATGTACTGGCAACCCTCACGCCAGCAGCGGAAAGCAGAACGCTTCCCTGGCTGCGCTGCGGAGATAATTGAGCGGACTGAGGCGGTACAACCACTTGGCTTTGCCGTTCACGCTGGCCAACGCAATTGGACGCGTCTGGCGTTTCTGGTGGACCTAATAGACCACAACGCGCATCTCTGCGTCTGAGGTGGACCTTACAGATATTTGGGATCGCACTAACACCGTTTGTGGCGTATGCACCAGCGCCACTCAGCAAGTTATTCCTCTCCAAACTCTTCCACGCTAACCTCTTAAGTTGTTCTTGCAAACGGACTGCATGAGGCAGCTTTCTCAGCAGGAAATGCTTTAGTTAGCTTCCGTTGTCGGCGACCTTCAAGTGATCTTGAGCCAAAAGCCAGAGCCGTTATCCGGGCACTCAAAACAATAACATACCGGCAAGTGGACAAGGAAATTTATTTACCCGTAGGCACGCGTACAACTGTATAAACAAAACAGATGAGCAAACAAAATAGTAAATTGCGTTTGCTTGACATTGACATTACCACACATCAAAAGCACTACGACAGTGTACATGCAAAATCATAAATGTCAGCCTCGGATTCATGAATGACACCCTGAAGCACACACAAGTAGTTTCTACTCAGGCAAACAAAATTTGGGCATTATTCTGGCTGTAGCAAAACTTTGCCTCGAGACACGGTTAGGTACCGCGTAGACCAGCGGCGAAGAAACTCGGCTTCACCGAGCTTGAAGAGCTGTTCTTCAAGATGACCCCATATTATCACCCGTAGTTTGCGCACTCTGGGGTACATTGCTCTATCTGGCTGCCGGGATCGTTCTGAAATGTTGCGGAAGCACCACAAAACGTAGCTAACGCTGTAGTAGACGAGACTCGCAAACCGATCTCGCCGCCGTGATGCCCGCACGATGGATATTCCAAATAATCTTGCAACCAGCTTCCAGAAGGTGCGCGCTATAACGCACTCCTTTACTACATGTGTGTTGGTCTCTGTTTGTGCTCAATGTATGCATTTATCATTCGCTACCATATCCCAGCGTTCGAGCCTGTCTCTTGTAGGTTGAATGCCCCACTGATATTGCCAATGAAAATGCTTCACTTTAGAAGGCAAATCAGGTGAACAAACGGCTGTCCATGTTTTTGTAGTAGCTGTCCCTGGAGGCACAGCCGTCTCACACAACATTTCACAAAGCCTTGAAACTGGTGTCGTACGCCACTTTGTATTCCTTACTTGCACAAGCTGGCTTTGTAAGCGTGCAGCCGCCGCACACTGCTAGTGCTGGCGTTACCGCTGTCGGAAGCAAGTTGCCTGAACTTTGCGGCATAAGCGTTCGACGGTAATGACCGAGCCAATAAAGGAGAAGTGGCCTACCTGGGTATTCATCATCATCAAGTAGCTCACATGTACTCTTAGTGCACAGCAGCCTATCAAATGTAACTATACACGGCAAGCTCCATCCTCCGCTGGCTTTCGGCAGACGCAAAAATGGTTGTGCTACGTATTGTGTCTTGTTTAGCCAGAACCATGAGAAAATAAGTTTGTTTACTACGCGTACTGTTGGTGACGGCGGAAGAGCCACTCTTGCAGCAAACAACAGTTTACTGCACAATACATTGTTAATAAAGAAAGCCCTTTCTGCTAGCGGCAGTGGCGACACAGTCACTGCTTCCGACTGTGCTTTAATACAGCTGACAATGTCTCGCCACGTGTGAGGTGAAGCACCACTTGTAGAAAATTGTATGCTTAATATTTGCATATGCTCTGTCTGTTTAATGTTTCCTGGTAATGTTATTGCACTGCGTCCTAAATTTAATGCTTCGCATTTCCTCATATTTATTTTACTCCCTGACAATGATGCATATTGATTATAAATACGAAATACCTCCACAAGACTGTCCCCATCCCGTAAGAACAAAGTAATATAATCCGCATACGCTGACACTTTTATGCACCCATTTCCCGGTATAGGAAGACCCCTTACAAGCGAGCTCTCGCTAAAACGCCTTAACAATGGGTCAATCGCAAGCACAAACAATAAAGGTGACAAAGTACAGCCCTGCCGCACTCCCCTTGTCACATCAAACCTAGGAGTTAAAGTGCTGTTAAGTAGTATCTCAGCTGTTCTTCCCGAATACAACATCCGCAGGATATCTACAAACTCTTCTGGGAACTTATAGCATCGTAACACCTCAAATAAGTACTGGTGTTCTAAGCGGTCCACCGCTTTGGCTTGGTCGAAACTTACCAATACTCCTGAAGCTTCACGCGCTGTTGTGTATTGTATGATATCACGTGTTAAGTAGGAGACAGGAAAATATACTTCGACCGGGCATGGAACATGTTTGATGCACACTGACTATTTTAGGCAATAATACCTTCATGCGATTTACAAGAAGGGTTGTCAATATCTTATAATCTGTGTTGAGCAGCGTTATGGGCCTCCAGGATGAGGGTTCGGCAAGGTTAGAGTCTGGCTTTGGCAATAGTATCAGGCGGCCACGATTAAACGATTTAGGAATACCTTCCCGTGCAAGAATTCCATTAAGAAGAGATACCAAGGCCGTGCTTACTTCTGGCCAGCAGGACCGGTAAAATTCGACTGGTAAGCTACCTGTACTGGGTGTTGATCCACTGTTTATAGATCGGATAGCATCAAAAACTTCTTGCGAATTTGTTGGAGGCAATAAATTCTTCCCTTCTGTGTAGTCCACGTGGGGTCTATAGAATATTACAAAAACCATATATTTCTTCACCTAAAAGATGGGCATTATAAATATTTGCCGATGAGAATGCGTCTAAGAACCAGTTTCAATATGTGTTGGCAAGTTGCGATAACAACGTGAGGTTCCGCAAAACGAGTCACAATCCAACAAAACACGGTCTCTGCTCCCCAACCCTTTCTACAGGGGCATATTACTTACGCTAGTTACCCTCCAAACAAGTTACAAGAAATATTGCTTCCGAGTTCTTAATATTTCTTCACAATATAACTCAAGCTGTAACTTCTAGTACGCTGACGTTTTATTTGTCATTTCCAATAGCGACGTTCAAAAGGCAGATAAAGGGAACTTAAGGCCGCACATTTGCAGCCGACCGCTTCGATGCGACAAGAAGAAAAAGTGGCGGCAGACGCTGAGCGCGTTGCACTGTTGCTAGAAGAAACGCGTTTGAAGGCGGTGGCACCGCAGGCAGCGAAAGACGCAGTATGGTAGCCATTGCATGCTTACATGCACTCTCGATTATGAGAGAGCCGGCAATTTTTCTCTACGCGCCTTCTCGCATAGCGACGCGAGGGTTTCCTCCACGGTACTCCGATACGAGCGCGACAGCTGTCACAGAACAGGGCCGGTCTGAAGCACGCGTCTCGCATAAACGCGACACTCGCTTTCAAGTGCGGCCGTGGGAGGACACATCCCCGCTGCGTCTATTCGGCAAGGCACAAACCCCAAACACGGAGAAAGAGGCAAAAAGATAAAGCGATGTACACATGCTACACCTGCACAACTTTAACGCCATAGCAATTATAAGGCTCGGCCCGCACACACCTTTGATTGCATTGCCTCTGAAATCGGCCCTTACGTTCCAGATAAGAACCATTCCGAGGACGCAAGGACACATATTCTGCACTGATATCAGGAACGGCCTGCCAAATCCCCACCTCTCATTACACGGTCTCCAGGATAGGCGAGGTTTCGATTGTGGGTACATGGACAGATATATATACAGGGTGTCCCAACTATCCTGCACCAAGATTAAAAAAAGGAGAAAATGCGTTACTCAAAGGAAAAACCTACTGCATATTGTTTCCAGTACAGTTGAGTGGCCGCCGGTATTTTTTTTCGTTACTGAGGTTTCATTAAGTAATTGTAATTAATTATGTAACTTGAGAAGTACTGTCCTAATTATCGAAGTGTCAATGCAAAACTTGTAGAGTTGTAGAGCAACATGAAAAAAAAAATCCCGATGCAGCTTTGTGTTGCTCAATACGTGCTACATAAAAGTGTTCTTCCGAGCGTGACAGAAGTCCGCGAATACACGCAAAGTGACTCGAACGGCCAGTTGCGCGGCAATTCGCGGAAATAAATAGGCTCCAAATAATTGATACCTTCTTCAGGAAACGCAGCAAGGGGAAGCGGATCTAGAACAGCCTCGATAGAGAAACAATAAATTAAATAGATTTCATAATGTTTGCCGATCTCAGCTTAGTGTAGGCTGCAGAAGTGTTAGGTATGGTAAAGTACAGTGACCACACGTTAGTGAGGTCTAGGATTTCTCCCAACTTGAATAGAGAGAGAGTAAAATTAGTCATAAAGAAACAGGCCAACGTAGACGCAGAAAGAGTAAAAGCAGACCAATTCTTGGCTGGTGGTCACAAACAAATATGCCACTTTAGCAGAGGAAAATGTAGATAACATAGAGGTAATGAATGAAACCATAACTAGGCTGATGTCAGAGAGAGAGAGAGAGAGAGAGAAAAAAAAAGTATAGGAAAGACAGGGAGGTTAACCAGAGATTATCTCCGGTTGGCAACCCTGTACCGGGAGAGGGGTAAATGAATGCGACTGGAGAGAGAGAAAAAAAAATGTTAAAAAAAGGAAAGACATAAGACCACACACACCACACACAAAACAGAACTGTTTCAGTGGGCACTGTCATGCGTCTGAGAAGGCGTTCTCGTGTTGCATAGTGTCAACGTTCCATCCTACGTCACAGTGCAGGGTCACAATTTGTCACTGAGTCCGGTGTCTTTTAAGTAAGGCAGCAGTGCCTTCAGGGCGGCTCGCGCCGTTGTTTGTGTAGGCCAGTTTCCAAGGATGTTGTTTTCTGTTATTGGGCGTTTGTCCAGTTGATCTATCGTGGCTGAGAGAGTTGCTCTCTGCGGGTTGAAACGAGGGCACTCATAAAGAAGGTGTGCGATTGTTTCGTTGCACCCGCAGGATTCACAAAGTTGGCTATTAGCCATTGCGATAAGAAAAGAGTACGCATTTCAAAATGCTACTCCAAGCCATAGACAGACTAGAAGTGTGCAGTCCCGTCGTGGAAGGTCGAACGGAAAACGGAGCTGTAAATTAGGGTCCAGGGCATGAAGGCGTGCACTTGTGAAAGTCAGATGAATTCCATTGAATTAACGTTAGCTCACGCGCAAGCGCGGAAAGTTTTTTCGCTGCCTCGGCTCTCGAAAGAGGAATGGCAACGCAGTTGACACTGTCATGGGCAGATCAGGCCGCTGCGTCCGCTCGATCATGGCCATGTACGCCACAGTGACTAGGCAACCACTGATATTATATCGTGTCCTTCATCCACTATGCTATGGTGTACTTGTCTGATCTCTGCGACGAGCTGCTCATGTAATCCATGGCGCAGGTACTGAGAGTAAACTCTTCAGGGCTGCCTTTGAGTCACAGAAGATTGACCATAGATGGGGTGGTTCCTCCAGAATGAAATGAAGAGCCGCACGTAGGGCTACCAGTTCAGCAGCTGTCGTTGATGAGACATGTGACGTCTTTAGCTGTATCTTAACTGATCTTGCTGGAATCACCACTGCGGCAGCTGAACTTGTAGGTGTGACTGAGCCATCGACATAAACATGTACGCGGCCACTGTGAACCTCATGTAAAAGTCCTAATGTGGCCCGTTTCAGGGCAAAAGACGGCATGTGAGCTTTCTTCGTGATTCCTAGGATGGTGAGGTGTAGTTCAGGTTTGTGCAGGCCCCATAAAGGTGAGGATTGTCTTGCTGCAGGCATGTAGTTCGATGGCAACGAGGTACGATTGGCAGCAATTATACGACTGAAAGTTGTGTGTGGCCTTTCTGTAGGTAAATATGCAAGATGGTGAGAAGGTAGTCGGGCAACGTGCCGAATATGCGCCCTGAGAGCGTCGGTGTCTAAGTACGTTGATATTGGGTGATCTCGTGCTATGACAATCGTTGCCGCCGTAGACGCACACTTCAGAAGACCGAGACACGTCCTTAGGGCTTGAGCTTGTAGTCCCTGGAGTACATGCAGGTTTGTTTTGCAGGTGTTGCCTAGCACAGGGAGGCTGTATCTTGCGAAACCGAAGAACAAGGCATTATAAAGCTGCAGCATTGACCGCACCGATGTACCCCATGATTTTCCACCGAGGAAGTTGAGGAGGTGTGTTATGGTGGTTAACCTCTTCTTTAGGTATGAAACGTGCAGGCTTCATGATCGGTCGCGGTCGATAATTAACCCTAAAAAGCGGTGTTTCCATGCGTTTGCAATTCTTGCCCATTGACACTTACAGAGTAAGGCCGACGTCAGAAGTAGCACCTGAAGTCGGAGGTAAGGCACCAATGCAACCAGTAGGTAAGCTCCCCCAAGTAACAAGGACATAACAAAGAAACGACGAAGTCCGGTCAATATCTTGTTGCAAATCAATCATATGAGCTACCTAATTGCACTGCATTCCAACTTCTTGTGCTTTACTGCAGCGAATAATCATCTAAAAAACCAAATGTTTCAAGTAGATAAACCAAATTCAGTGGCGAAACTTGTGCATGCACACTTTATTCTTTGATACTTTAAATATTTGCGGCGAAATCGAAGCTGTGCTGGTACTGACAGTGAAAGTCTGTGCTCGTTCCAGACTCAGTAAAATTCACACTGTCGCATTTTTTCCACGCGTGCCGATGAAAGCAAAATTGATAACGGCGAGGACAAACAAGGCGGTCTTTCTCTTATGCCACGTGATCTCACGCGTGAAGTATTGTGAGCGAGACGGATTTTGCAAGAGTGTGTCACCTGATGTAGTGGCACGTGCGAAACAAGCAGATAGAAGGAAATGATAAGATAAGTAATTGGCGGAATGGAGATAAACACACATATTCAGTACATATAAGCCGGGTATCTAGATTTCCGGTGATGTAACGGACGCTGTGTTAGGCTTGAGATACAGGCAGTCGCTGTAGTGCTTATAAACATCAGCATTGACATAAAATAATTCTTTGCCCAATTTCATGGGAAGTAATCAGACGATATTAGTCAGGGAAGTGTCCACCTGCTCTGTACTGTAGTTGAACCTTTTTTCTCACACACATGTAAGATTCGACGTGTAACAACGGCTTGCCGTCAAGCTGCGCAGTGAACGTCCCACGAGGTCGTACCTGATCAAGTATACATTTTCTTCAGGTAGGCACCGTCACTCGCCGACTATTTTGTTGCTTTATCGAATGAACTCTTTTTCTCTTATGTTTTAGAGATTCTCCACAAACACCTCTAGCATTTATAGTCGTACATTTTTCATCGACATTATACACTAGTTACAGAAAGCAACGAATCTGCAATTATCCGGACCTGAATATAAAAATTAAAATAACGATCTTGTTAATGTCATTTCTCAAAAAAGAGCTTGTGCTGGAATGGACGCGAAAACCTGTTACAAAACGACAAGACAGGAGAGAGAAATATCAAATATTTACTGCTTATAAGTCGCAGTTACACGAAGAAATGCTACACCTAAGTGGAGTCCTCAGTGTAGGACCCCATGAGCCATGACCACCGGCGCTTTCTCATACACAGAACGAGCTGGCTCCGCGAGTCCACACTAATAGCAAGGCTTCCCACTGGGCTACGGTAGGGTGAGGGTTATGGATGGAAATTCTGGAGTGTTGCCACACCCATGTGGTGTGGTTTGGGGCGGCGGGTTCTTCGTAGTTGGGACATCCGTGGGAATATGGTAGCACTGTAATACTGCGAGATGAGATAAAGTGGTTGCTTGAAACTGCCGCCATGGTAGGGCCTCGTTTTGGGCAAAGGCATTGCGGCGCGGACATACTTCCACGGAAAGAGTCTGTAGTGATGTAGTATGGCGTGAAACTTCTTAGAGACCACTTCCGCTTGTTTCCCTTCATGATCATCTCGCCAAGAGGCGAGGCGTGCGCCTTGAAATTCCCAGGAAGAGATTTGTGACCGGGGGTCCATACAGTTGTGCTAAGGGCGCGAAGCGTTCCAGTATATCAAGTGCGACCTGCGAGCTAGGAGGATATATAAAACAATTGCTGGAGTGGAAGCCGCCTATAGAGGACAGTGAAGCCGCCGGCGGCCATTGTTTGGTCGGCAGGAAACTGGCCACGTAGCATACCGTGCGCTTTCGCCACCGTTTGCCCGCAAATGATCACCATTACTGAAGTGAAATTTTGCGGTGGACCAGCTTGAAACTTGGGGGTAGACCAACGCAAATTTGGGGGTGGGCAAATAAAAAAATTTGGGGGTGGGTCAACTTGGACATTTGAACGTGGCCCAACATGAAATCGGTGGTGGGCCAAATTGAAATTGGGATGGACCAGCTGGAAATTTTGGGTTAGGTTAATGCAAATTTGGGCGAGCAAGTTTTATCAAACACGGAGGATTGAACCATGCTCGTTCCAATATCGGGCTGCACGCATATGAACGTGCTGCAGTGGCACTTGTGTCCACGAAAGATAACCGCGCACAGCAGTCGCTGCACACAATCCGGTGGCCGCCGAGCCATCACCACCGTATGGCGCCACTTGAAGAGCGGCTCTTGCACTCCAGCATTTCTTTTAATATTCTCGCTAGCAGCTCGCTCGCACCGTCTCTTATCTCCACACGGCTCTGACCTTTATGCGCCGTGCATTCGCCGCTCAGTTTCCGTTGAAGCGATAGACCGCACGTACCTTCGCCGCTGCGGCGTATGCTTGCTGCCAGCGTTTTGACAGTCGTTGTCTGCAGTCATTCAGTGTGATCTATTCGTGTTTGTTTGTGCGCGCTCACACCACGCTTGTTCATTCAGTTAGTAATAGTCGGGTCACATTTTCCAACGCACGCTACACATGCAATGCTGCCCGGATCGGCAGTGCAGCGCTACAAGTGTGTCCCTTCGCACGCGCTGCCCACGGTAAGCGCTTCTTATCAACACCACCGTTTCACACGCGCCTTCTCGTGGTCATCGAGTCTCTCTTCATGTCGGTCTACTTACGCTGCAGCACACCTGCTTACTTAATCAGCTCATGTTTACTACAATTCATATTGCTACCAAAGCCGCTCACCTTACTTCGTATGACATTGCTGTGTTGCTATCGCATTCATTGCTTCGCCCTTAGGGCGAAACTGTGACTTTTTTTTAATAGTCTCCTAGCCTGCGAGACCATTCATAGGGCGTAGTGTCTGCCCATTGCCTGCGAGTCTGTGAGGATCATGATTTCATCTGCTCGTAGATTGGCGGCCATTTCAAGGGTAACGACCACCTCCTCTGCCTCTGTGTTGTCTATTCCTGCTACTGAATTTATCGCGCTGTCAGGTGCGTGACTGTGTGTGCAAAAAGTTCGCTGTCCGTGTACCACGTCTCATAGGAGTTAACGCGTTGTCGTTGCACAGCCGTAACTCTTGCTTGCCACTGGTGTTTGGGATTTTCCAGATGCATCATCCCCGGTATCGATGACTCGTGCATCCATTCTCGAATGTTCCAAGGGATACGCTGTATGTGGCGACCGATTCCCGGTGGCAGCGGGTAACCGAGACAGCTGACTGCTCATCTGGCCGTTGTTAGTACGAGCCACTCCCGTTGGCTGGTCAGGTGCGGTTCAATGATTTATTCATCGGTGTTGTGCATACGCAGCTGTTTCAAGCGTCTGGTGGAGGCACACGGAGGGAGCGCCATCGCACGCTTTTACGCTCGTCGTATCATAACGTTGAATTGGTTTGTGTTTGTTCTGGTCAGCGTAAGGGAGGGGGTGACGTACGTAATCCGACTGTCGGGAGTGACAAGTGTTACTAGAAGAAAGATGGCAGAACACCAAGACCAGCCAAAGGGTACAAGGAACGCATATAGGTGCAGAGAAAGATGACCAAGTGACACGCAGAATGAAGAGAGCGGAGAAGCCTTAAGCAAGCCAGAAAGGAGAAACCATCTCGGCAGACGGGGAGACAAGCATCGAGGAGAGAGGTGGCCGGTGTGCAGCGTTCCTAGAGTAGAAGACGGCCATGGACGTACAGACTTCATGTTTCCGCCCAAGTAGTAGCCCCAGCCAGAGACGTCCCGTTTTACCAGGTTCGGCGAGGCTTTGGTCTTCTGTTCCAGAATCTGCGCTGGTCCCGAGCAACCCAATACCTTGAGACATGTTAGCGCTTGCGACGCTGGCCTGGATGCGCTGCTGCTGGCCCCATACAGTTTCGCCCCTACACAGGGCGGGGGTGAATGGAAGGGGGAGGGGGGGGGGGGGCAAAGCTGTTCCGGCGCGCAACAGGAGCGCCAGCCGGCACGAATGGCGATATGCCGGAGTGAAGCAGTCACTGAGCGACGCCGTCTTCGACACGTCATCAGGTGCAACTGTTGCCACCGGAGATCGACGACGGAGGACTACCGTTCATACCGACAACGAGGTTCTCCTCGGACGCGTCCGCGCCGTAAGCGTCCAGAAATGGTATTCGCAGGGCTAAGCTTTAAGACGTTACTTTCCATAGACGTGGTTCCCATAGACGAGGAGGGGGGGGGGGGGGGGGTCGGTGTAGCGAAGACAACTTGAGCAGCTAAGACTGGTTACGATTCGAATTAATCATCATATAGTTAAATCTAATGCACTTTCGCGTTTGTCAGTTTAATAGGTTGTTCAGCGAAGTTCGGGCTGGTGCCAGAAACTGAGCTAGCGTTCATTTCGCTGACTATATGCGTGACAACGACTGATCTGAGGGCTTGTGTGATTCTAAATACGTGTTTCTCCTTTAGGCAATGCTGCCTGTTGGTAATGAGGTGGATTAAGTGTGAGATCTGCTGCGATCGAACGACTAAGCTAATGTTGGGCGGCCGCTCTCCCACTCTCGCTTTAAAATCGCAACCTTAGGATGCTTAGGTGTTTGACCCTCGTGACGGTTCCAGCCGGCATTAATTCAACCTCCAGGGCTGTGGTTGACTTTCTTGTTCACACTTTATGCCGTAGCCTAAAAATTCCACATTCCGGGGGTGCTTGCAGCCCATAGTTCCAGATATACATCGTGATAGCCTCTGCGGCAAGCAGTCGGGAGTTTTGCTGTGTGCTAGCCAACCCTCAGTTGGCTATGTGGTGATGTCACCCCCGCACAGGTGATCGTATTCAAATGATTGCCCTAACGAGCAATTCATACAAAGAAATTTAATTTCGCCCACATTTGTATTCTGCATTGGTAAGGCTTGATTTTACCACCACTTTAGTGCTTGTTGTGAAGATCCACCGTCGCCTATCACCACGTTTCAAGGACGATGAGGAACTCCATGGTGATTTGTGTACGTGTATGCATTGCCGTGCTTGTGAAAGAGAATCCTTAGCTTATTTGTGTGTTTGTGTTTTCGCAAGAGTCACTTTTTCTTAAAATGCATATCAAGAAAGAAAACAAAAGTTGCGCGATAGTTACAGTGGTTAACGTGCTCAACTCCCAAATGCACTTTGCTTCACTACCATGGATTCAAATTCCGCTGGAGGCGGTTTAGAAGAAACTTCCTTTTCTTCGCGCTTCGGCAGTGACGGAGCTGCTGATGACGAGGTAGCCTAACTACAAGCAAAAAATTCTCGCTGTGTCATCGATGACGACAATGGTCTTTCTAGCGGCCATCGTCATCTTCATCGGCCACCTTTCATTTATGGCGCGCTCAGGTGCATGTGCATGCGCATGTGCCTCGTTCCTCGTGCTGCGAGGTTAGAAAAGGAGAAGAAGAATGATGATGATCAAAATGTATTTGTTGTACGATGGCTCGAAGGCCTATTATATGGAATAGGAAGGAGAGAGGGGAGGAGCAATTAGAGCCGTCCTAGAAGCTGCGTGTCCTTGGCGAAGCCCAAGAGCGAGTACAGAATGGCCCTGTCGGAATCCGCCAATCCAGTTGCTGGCCTATTCCACTCCTCGTAGGAGGACACTTGCACTGCCCTCAGATGGTGGTACCACTGCTTAGCGTAGCACTGACCCTCCAAAACAAATGGGCTGCAGATGGTCGTGTGGCCACGCCGCACTCAGGGCACCTGTGCGGCTCCTGGGGTGCTTTTTTGTCCTGAGGGGCTGTCGAGCGGCCAAGTTCCTGCGATGGAAGGGAGTCAGGAGAAGGGAAAGGAGAGCGTCTCTCCCGGCGTGGCCGGTACTGCCGCCACCGCTCCGGCACGTCCGGTGTGAGGACGAAGCCGGAACGGAGCCTATGCAGCAGCACCTGCCCCGACCTGGAAAGGCCCACGGAAAGTGGGTTTGGGTCTGGCGGGACACTCGCACGGAGTTCCCTCTTGTGTCAGGTTCGGCTGCTACTCTCAGAGCTCTTTATGGGTCATACGGTGGTCCTTTTGTCGTGCTAGTTGTGCTGGTGCTGAGGGTCTCTGAAGGATCCCGGGAGACGACGCCGTTGGAAAGAAGGGCCGCGCGCCGCCTCATGGTTTCTCTCATTTCCCTCGATGCTCTGGTGACCAGCGATCCAATGAAGCGTTGCAGTGACCGCGCGGGCCTCCGCACGCCTGAAGGCCTGCTTGATTAGGAGTTCTTCTGATGAGGCTGTGTGGCGGGACTTGCATGCATGCAGCGCATATTGGGAGTCTGTGTGCATATCGATGTGTTTTGCATGCGTGTTGCTTGAGACCTGGTCTACTGCTCAGCCAATTACCCGTAGTTCAAGTTCCGTTGGGTTGTCGGCATCAGCAGTTATGAAGGTAGAATGTGTCGCACAAGAACAGACTACGTGGTAGGCGACTGCTCCCTCACTGGTGCGTGGGTCGAAAGCTGCGTCAGTGTACACTTGTTCTTGGCTTGGTGGTACGTCTGCCAGACTCTGCGCGTGACACGCAGCAAATGGTGCCCGACGGTGCGCATGTTGTGCGCCCATGTTTCGGTACGTTGGTGTAGTGTCGATGACAGCAGTGTCATCCGAAGGGGGAATTTCCGATGGGAGTTGGGGTAAAGTTGATATGTTCTTTCCCATGTAGGCCAGTAGCGCCCTGTCTTGTCTGGTGTGCTTCAGGCGCTCCTCGTGGCCTACCTTCGATGCTTCGATGCTTGCGTGAAGGGTAGGCCACTTCGCATATCGATGCAGCTCCTCGACACGTGTGCGCTTCGGGAGCCCTGTGATGACGCGAGAGCTGCTCTGTGGAGTACCTCTAGCTGTGTCCAGTGCCGAGCAAGCAGGTCATAACAGCGTGCTCCGGATATCGCTCGGGATGTTACCAAAGAACTCACAAGTTTTCGGCATACGTCTGGTACCAGCACCGCCCATGCGGAAGCAGATCCGCTTTATCAGGTGCATAGTCTTGTGCCACGTACGGCGAAGGTCAGCGAGCCAGTCATCAGCTGTGCCTGTGTGGTCGATAGGCATCCCGAGAACGCGCACTAGTTTTTCCGATCATTGCAGTGTTTCGCCTCCGATAGTGAGCGTGAGGGCAGCTTCATCTTGCGCTGAGTCTCGGATCACCACGCACGTTTTCTTCTCTGGAGATGGCCGCATACCTGTTTGTGGGAGGTAGTGGCCAATAACGTCCGGTGTCACTTGCTGTTTGTGAATCGGTCGTGACGCAGTTCGTAACGTGATGTCATCTGCGTAAATGGTGAAGCCCAGTTCGGAAATAGCCTCTAGTCGCTGAGCCAGGCCTATCACAGTCAAATTAAAATAGCAGGGGGGACAGCATGCAGCCTTAATTGTGGGACTCCCATCATGTCCGGGTAAACCTTGGCGACATCTCCGTCTACCCATACGGAAAAAGTGCAATCTTGAAGGAAAGAGCGCACGAAGTTGGGTGATCGGCCTGTGCCTCTCTGCTACTTTCGATGATGGCAGCATGTATCACAGTGTCAAAAGCTTTTCGGAGGTCCACCACCACGAGGATGCTCGGATGGCGGTTTCCTCGACCGACCGTCTTTCGACACAGTACGCCTTCCTTCACAAGCAGGAGGCTGTCATGAGTGCCAAGGTTTCGTCGAAAACCTGTCTGTTCTGGATGGAGCGACCCGCTGTTTCTAGAAAGTGAGATATGCGCGTCAGGGCTATTCGCTCTGCCAGCTTACACGTAGTAAGTGTGAGCGATACTGGGCGCATGTTCGACAGTACATCTGGCTCTCTGTTTGGTTTAGGCATGGGTGTGATGATCGAATGCTTCCATACGGCTGGGAATTCGCCGTTGACCCACACTGCAATAATCTCATCGAGAAGTTGCTTCTTTGCGTATTCTTCAAGATTGCGCAAAGCGGCCCATCACGTAGCGCCGTCATGTACTGGTGCGCTGCGCGCGTTTATGCTAGACAGTGCCTGTTCGAGCTCGAAGAGCGAGAATGGGGCCTGGACTCCTTTGCCCACAAACGTAAGTGACACTCGAAACAACGACAGCGGCGAGCACAGTCGGTGATTTCATGCTGCGTCTCACTTCAATGTAAACTAAGCGTCGAAAGCCCAGCGTATACGAAGCTACCTGCGGTCGGCGCATTTCGTACACTTTGCATATGGCTTTGAATGACAGGCCCACGCGACCGCGCACTTTGTCTACATCGCAGATCGCTTTCAACATATGGGCGCCCACGCGGCGTACGCAGCAGCCACCGGTAGTGCCAGGCGAAGTCCCAGTACGACCTTGACGGAACCAGGTGTTTTCCGTGTTTTAACCTGGAGTAGTAGAGCTATCGCTCAAAAACGTCCCATGGGGTTTCGGACTGTTTCAAAGCAGACAACACAGTTGTGGGCCCCTCATTTACTGGCATCACACAGCCATGACAAAATGGTGGGCGTTGTCAGTGGGAAGCGTATGAAGACCGAAATCTCAAATTGAAATTTTGAGGTAATATGTGCGCTGGCAGCGCGATTTCTTGTGTGTGTTTTACCGTAGGGGTCTCTCTGCTCTCCATTACAATAAAAAACTAAGAACGGTCGGACGGCTGTGTCATGACCACTTTTCCAGCTTAGTTGTTTCAGTATAATTACGTTAGAACAGGTTAAACTCGCGAGCGAGTACAACTAAGCGCTTAGGCGCTAGAAATGTACATACATCATCCACTGCACCTTCTCCGCACTCATTCCCTGCGATAATAGTTAAGCGGTCTTCTCATCCAGACTGCCATGTTTGTGCAAAACTCATTCAATCCTGTTTAAACTCTACTACTTGTAAGGAAGGAAGACAGAGACGAACGGCTATGACAACGTTAAATTATGATGAAGAGGTCGAAAAAGGTAACAGGATAATAGCGATAGTATGGCGACAATACCATAACGACTACGAACAACTATGATAGCATGGCAATAACGACGCAAATACCATAAAACGCCTCGACTACGGAATAACGACAACGGCGACTACAGCGACCAGAAGACAGTCAGGCGTGGCGATTTGAGTACTGTCGCAGTAAAATCTACATAGTATCCGCATCCAACAGCACGTAAACGATGCATAGATGACGGCACAACACCAAATACCTCTACGAAAAGGAAAGGGCGGCCAGAGCAAATGCTGTACGAATTCTGTAACTGCTGTCGCAGTAAAGATAAATGCAGATACAACCTACATGTTGGAATCTGAGACGCGAAGCTTTCGTGAAGCTGCTCAAGGAAATGTCATGGCACTGATATTCTTCACAGCTTTTTACCCATAGCGATTGCCTGCCTGTCCGTGAAGACGGCAAAACGCTGGTACCCCTCACCATGTAACCTGAATGACGTGCATTTTGACGTCTTTGTCAGTGGCCCCCTTTGATATGACGCTGTATCCAGGGTCGGCGCGCTGACTAGAGTAGGTCAGCCTAGGTCAGCCTAGTGAAAGGCCTAGCAAGCAGATGCGCCACACCCCAAAAATGAGAAAAGTAGGTAGAAACATGTTTCCTTTATTAATGAAATCCCCCTCTTAGTGACGTGTTTTTGTTGTAGTGAGGGTATTTAGACATCGTTTGTTTTATCAGTGAATCATTCCGTAAAGAACAAGGCTAGCAGCAAGGACACCTGTGACAGTAGTAAAGACGATAACATTGTACTCCGTATGAACTATTCAGCAAGCAAGCAACACCCAGCCATGTTCAGAAAACTCGGGGAGCAGTCGCAAAGAAAGCTTCGAAAAAAAAAAAGATTCTTTTCGTTCCACATAATGTATCAGCCGTCAAGAACAGTGGGTTTCATCAAAGCGGAGGGTTGGTTGCGTCTCTTTAACTACGCCGGGTGAAACATGCAGTCTAGGGTCCTCACTTTAGGTCGGTTCACCTAAGATCGCTGTAGGTGATATCCTCTTCCGCCGTTATTGCTGCTCACCCACCTCACAGGTTCGTAACTGATAACAGCCGTTGTTTCACTTCTCTATGGTAAAGGTGTCGCCTTGTCGCGCAACGCCCGTGACTACGGACAATGCGAGGCGATAACATATCTCACCGGGTAACGCTGCTGCTGTCGGTTATTCTCCCTCACAAACACGCCCTAACCTCACTAATTCTCTCCCTCCCAAATATGCACATACATAGACGCACATACGAACACGCACACAACAAACATACTGACACTCAAACACACACATACACACACGCGCAAACGGAAACACACAATCACAAGACCATGTTGAAACTGCAGTGCTATCTCTTACGTAAAAGGCTGCCGATAATTTATCAGGGACGTAGCACGTCATTCATTGGCGGTTCTCCATTTAAAGCGATCTCCCTGCCAGCGTCCTTTAGTTTTCCATTTGGGATCGTCCGAGCGTTGCAAGCCTCGCAACGTCGCATGCAATGGGTGAGTGGTTTAACCTCAAACACGCAATTTTACGACCTAAGTGGCTGACCTCGTTCTATGGCGTGCTCGTGATTGTCCCAAGAAAATGTTACTATAAACGTTTGTCTCCAAATTCATTATGAAAACATGACGTATTTGAGCGCTCTTCGAGAACAGGGTAAAGATCACGATATTTAATGCTGCGTTCACCTTGTTTTGCGCGGTTGAGGGGTGGAGGCAAGTAGTGGGTTTGCCATAGACTTAATTTTCTGCATCAATGTTTGTAGTTATAATGCTGTGCGTTTTCTTTTCGAACAAATTGTTTAAAAGTGTCATGGATCATATAAAGCGATGCGAAATGTATGGGTTTATTATACTTGCAGTGGTTGGAAGTTACTTTCGCCGTAACTTGCAACGTTGAGGAGGCTAACGAAATTAATCGTTAATGGCCCTTTTAATTATTCGCTGAGCCCCTAAAGTTGAATTTTGAAACTGTATCTGAGCAACAGTGAACTCACATCACCTTATCAGATACCCTAAGCCTCGCGGCGCCCTCGAGATATCCATCCCCGAAATCAGCTAAATACGCATCGGATAAATTCGAAATGTATGCTGCTGGCTGCTAAGTTTATACGGAAAGATTAGCATCCAATAAGGCTAGTTTGAAATTTTCTGTTCATATTCCCAATGAAATTCTAATTGTCATAGCCGCATTATTAATTATTATTTTACGCCATTGCCTGTGACAGATTTTTAGGCATTTTTATACCAATGCTAGTTCTATTATGAGCACTCATTATTTTTTCATTTTATTCAGAATTCATTCACATCACATCATTTTGTGTCCTGACGCGCTTTGGACCTATCTGGCCCTTGCGCCACTAAACACCAAACATCCTCACTGAAATTTTCGGTTCACTGACCTCGTAGGCCGGTGGACTCCTTGTGTGGTTTTTCTGGCTTGGGCGTACGTCGCGGGCCTCGCGGCCGCACACTGTCCGAACGCGGCCAGCCTGACGCCATGCACGTGCGACCATTATGGAATCAACTGCATGCGCGTCCAGAGCACGGCTCAGCTGCGAACGAGTCTTCAGGAGCGGCGATGCGACGACCCGAGAACACAACGAGCTGTGGATTCAGAAGACTCCCATCACGTCGTTCCCGAGGGACGTGCTGGGAAACTTCAAGTTCGAAGAGGTTCACGTGGAGCTCAACGCGAACATGAGCTCCTTCACTCTGGACGCCCTGATGAACTTTGACCGGCTCCTAACCGTGCTCAGCGTGTTCGGCAATGCCCTCCGGACGTTCGAATTTAACAAGTAAGCACAAGAGGCTTTTCTTCTAGTTAGTTCTATTTAAAAAATGTGCTGCTTCCCGCGAGCCCCTCTGTTGCCCTTCTCCCGTATATTTACAGATATATATATACCTTTTATAGTTCCTGTTATGTGACAGTACTAAGTGTGTTTTCTACCATCTCCGATTCCGCTGGAAAAAAAATCATCGTTACCTCACATTACCTTACATGGTTGAAACCTTACATGGTTTCAAGCATTTTTTTTCTTCCAGAACAAAATTTCTGACGCCGTGAAGTTAGTGCATGGAAATCAAATTTTCTCAAGAAGAATAATTCATAAAAAATTGTTGCTTTGGTCGATAACTGCGAAACTTTACTTCTGTAATCTGAAGGTAGCGATATTTCACTAATATTATAGCTGAATACTTTTTATGTCTCTTTACACTACTTTTAGATATCAGGGATATTGCAGAATGAAGCCGTCCTAACATTCTGAAAAAAAAGATCTATTCTTTTGTCAGGGTTTTGTAGCTTTTTCATTATAGGCTTGTAGGTGTGCGTACTGGATGATAAAATCAGAGAACAAGGAAAACCGACACCTTTCGTCAAAGTTGTGACACAGTTGGAAAAAATTGCAGTTTGACTCATTTGCGGTATCATTTGCGCAGTGTAGCGGTCCACGTAAAGGTATTGCTTATAAAGCTCTTGCTTCTATTTTTCTTTATTTCATCATTCGTCATTGTATTGCACTGTGTGCTTAATTGCCAACTTATTTAGAAAGCTTAAGAAAGCAAACTTTGTTTTAAAAAGTTTAAACAAAAGTTTTCCTCTGGCCCCTGCCCTGCCTACCTAAGGTCAGACGACCTGGCCTGTGCAGGGGTCACTGTTAGGCTGTTGGTACTTTACATTGCAGAGGGAGTGATTGAGGACTGCTTTAAAACTCTACTACGCTAGGCGATGGCCGCTATGGTCACGGCAACAGAGATCCAGAAGGACATCGTCACTGCAAGGAGCATATTTAGAGATGGGGACGCCCGAAGCTGCGCCATTATAATGACCAAGAAAGTGGGACAAACCGCCATTCTATGTGTTTTTTTACAGCTTAAGCTGTTATGGGCTCACTTCAATAGCCGTTTCTGGTCGCGATGATGCCGCCGCCGCCCCGTCAGCGCTATCGCCGGAAAGGCGAAAAAAAGTACCCGCTCTCCGCCGGGATCTAACCCAGGCCCGCTGCCTGGGAGTCGGATACTTTACCACTGAGCCACGCAAGCTCTTGCTATCACGCAGTACAAAAATTCCCTCTATACGCGCCCTATAGGCCGGCGCGCAGGCGCAGACGACCCGAGCCTCCGCCAGTATGGTGGCGCTATCTAGTTAACGTGCCTGCAACCGCCGCGTGCGACGCAATGCGATTCAAACGCGATGCAATTCAGACGCGATGCAATTCAGACGCGATGCAATTCAGACGCGATGCAATTCAGACGAGGCGCGCAATCAACGCTATCCCGATGTTAGATGTGCGCCACGTATTCTGGGTACCTCTTCGGTACACGTTATGGCGTCTCCTCGCAAGGTACGAACCGCTGCTGAAGAAGCGAATCGTAGAGCTACGTGCGCGGCTACAACAAGGCATAATCGGGCTCAGCAGACTGCTGTGCAGAGAGCATTACAAGCCGCAGCTCGCCGTCGACGCCGACGCTGGGCGGACAGTTCAGATCGTTCTCGTCAACATCGAGGCGAAGACACTTTACCGCGAATCCCTTGTTGTGCGTGGTGCTGAAATTGGAGCTACTCTTGCGCCGCTCAACCAGCTTACGCTGTGACTGTGCTGCGTGTGCCGCGCAGGCCTGTGACTCTTATTTTATGTCACTTTTTCCTTCTCTACCTCTCTTACCTCTCCAACCCTGTTTCCCTCTTTTATGTATATATATATATATATATATATATATATATATATATATCATAAGAAGCCAACAGTGACACCAAGGACAACATAGGGGAAATTACTTGTACTTACTAATTGAATAAATAATTACCCCAGAAAGTGGATGGGAAAACGGCGCCGCGGTAGCTGAATGGTGAGAGCAACGCACGCGTAATGCGAAGACGTGGGTTCGTTCCTCACCTGTGGCCAGCTGTTTTTACATCCATATTCATTTACATCAATTTATCATTTATTTAATTGAATTGGTAAGTACAAGTAATTTCCCCTATGTTGTCCTTCGTGCCACTGCTTGTTGGCTTCTTATGATATGATTACTAAAAATTGGGTCAACGGTTTCCTTTGTTCTCGTTCATATATATCAACAATACCGCTCCCACGTGCAGGCTACAACGTTTCCCATTCCTGGTGACCCTCAACATCGGCAAAAACCAGCTATCGCGCATCCCGGCGAACGCATTCCGAAACCCTCGCCTGGAAAAGCTCGCGCTAATGGAAAACCCGATTACGTCCATCGGGCCGGGGGCCTTCTTGGCCCTCTCCAGTCTCAAAGAACTGCACCTTGGCGGCACCAGACTCGTGACGCTTGGACAACGCTCACTGTCAATACAGCGGGGACATCCGGAGCTCAGGGTAAGCAACCAGTAGCGGTGGCGGTCAAATGTAAAAACGTACACGGGTGGGCGTTAACTCCTTTCTGTAACTCTTCGCGCGACGAGACGTATACTCGGAGACTCAACACCACTGCCAGAGTAGTTCAGTGGCTGTTTCGTTCTGGCTCCGGCGGGGGGTCACCGTTACCATCTCCGTCCGCGGTTTCCATCACTCTGATGCATAGTTAATCAAGTACGTACATCGTGCATAGGCATAGTGCAAGGACGCTCATGTACCATTATTTGGGTGTGCGCAAGAGACCCTCAGTTGGTGAAAATTATCCCAGAGTCCTCCGATATCACGTGTCTTTTACACCTTGTGTTTCTTTTCGCTCTTTACATCACATCAAGTTTTCCTCAACGGAGACACAATTAACCTTAAAGAACATAGCTTTCGAGAGTGGTGATACGTTCATATGTTGGTTGATCATTGTTGAGGGACAAGAAAGGAAGAAGAGTTATGCAGACACAACCCGCATGTAGGTATCGGTATGCAGCGAAGATTTGGTGAAGCCCTTAACTAAGTGCTATAACACTAAATGTTATGCGCTCATTTTTTTCTATGGTATTTCATCCTATGAAAAGTGCAATCTCATAGATTACTGATGTTCATGGACGACACCGTTCACACGCTATGTTGTACTACTGACCGCCGCTCATGGGATTGCACACTTTCAGACCTGGACGGAGTGATGTCGAGATTACGAGGGCGACGTTTGATGTTTGTCAAGGAAAGGACAAAGACAAGACGTACACGCGCAAAGCAATACGACGGCAAAGACAGCCAAATGAACTCTTATGATGGAAGCATCAATATTGGCATCCTTCTGTTGACTGCACTGTACTGTTTTACAAAGGACGAAAAAAAAATGACACAAATGTTGGAAAAACACATGTGCGCAAACTCAAAAGGACTGACAGATTGTGCACAAGTGTGTCAGTGCTTTTTTTTAGTCCTTTGTAAAACAGTAAAGCGTAGTCAACAGAAGGATGACATAACTAGCCCCAGTAGAAGCCTTATCAATATTGGCCTTGTAAGCAGAAAAAACAAATGCACACAATCGTGTTAAGTTTACGGTGAATCACATACCCTAAATGTCTACATTCAGGTCCATATGCTGATCACTTTTATGATATCAAAGTGCACTAACAAGCTTTAAGCGGAGATAAATACGGAGGTGTAGTAATGCACGTACCGGCGTAGCTTTTTCAGAAAGAACAGCCTTGCAGCAGGTCTGTTTGTTACGAGTGCCGACACGCACTGTCTAAACAAATATTTGTTATAGAATATTGTGGATTCTATTCAGTTTGATTCGCGTTTGTTCTTCAGATGAAATGCATAAATGAGACAACCTGATGGCGAAAATGTTTTGTACAAAGTTGACGAATCAGACGTCCTTATCGAAAAATATTTCCAGGCCATATTGTATTGGACAGTGATGCGCATGCTAGAAACTTCGTGTCGGTGCTGCCCCATTGAAGTCTGGATGATTACGAGTATAGAAATGATGACAGAAAATAATGGACCAACCGGCAAGATCGAGTTGTTAGCGAAAGGTAACAAGCCTGGCCCTGATAGCCTTACTGCTGATTTGTGTCCGCGTCCTTGTTCACCCTCACCCCATTAAGAAAATGAAGCATCTGAATTATTGAGCTGGACAGTGAGGCTTTCAAAGCAGGGTACCTCTCAGCCACAATTTGCAAATGGCACACTGTCCTCACAGCCTGGGGTGGTCCACCCACACTTCTGATTCTGTGCTCGAACATATGCCAACCTAAGTTACAAAATAGTCCATTTGTCTAAATATGTCACCTACGTTGCAGGTCCTAGCTTCGTTAAAATAATTAATATCCACAGGGAGCTAAAACAGTTGTGTGCGAATGATAGGCCTCGGAGAATCACCAGCATAAATTAAGGAAGAAGAATTCATTATCGGGATGAGGCATGTGCTTGCAATGGCCTCAATATTCATGATACTGCTAAGTAATTCCACAATCGAACCTGCGCATCTGTTTGCGGAGTGTGCCTATTAGCCTGCAAAGGTGTACCTACAGTGTGCTATATCTTTCGGCTGTATTCATCAGTGAGGTTTCACGCCCAAAAGCAATAAAAAAACTACAGGGACAATGCAGAGAGTCGGGCGAGTTAGTAGAGCATATTAAGACGCATTAGGCGTTCACAAATGTGCACAAACGAAATGCATAAAAAGACAGGCATAGCACACACTGCTATGAGAGAAATGATGATGCATGGGTTAGTAGGTCTACCATACGAATACATTGTCCAGCTTCCGAAGTGCTCCGCTCCTGCATCTGCAGCGGATGCCCGCCATCTACTTTGGACGTGCCGAGGGAGAAATACAATTCGCGAAAGTGTACTTAAAGGTGTGAAATGAAACAGCGATCAAGCTGAAGACTATGAGCGATGAATTCTGGACTACACATTTTATAAGTCACTATTGCAGTATCCCTGTGGAATGGGCCTGCATGCTTATATTTAGTTTCACACTGACGTTAAGCAGCGTGGCAACCCCAGCGAATAATGGGCGTATAATATGTGTCCGTAGGAACATTGACGAGAGCGTTCGATGTAGTTTAAATTTATGAAAACGTGGAGGAGTGGCGATGATGTCCTTTTGAATCTCCCGCCATACGTTCATATGACGTATATTTTCGCACCATCTGAGGAACAGGAGCAGGATAAAAAAAATTATGAGGTTTTACGTGCCAAAACCAGTTCTGATTATGAGGCACGCCGTAGTGAGGGACTCCAGAAATTTGGACCACCTGGGGTTCTTTAACGTGCACCTAAATCTAAGTACACGGGTGTTTTCGCATTTCGCCCCCATCGAAATGCGGCCGCCGTGGCCGGGATTCGATCCCGCGACCTCGTGCTCAGCAGCCCAACACCTTAGCCACTGAGCAACCACGGCGGGTAACAGGAGCAGGATGGAACTAGCTACTGGAGGATTTAACCGACGCGTGCCTGTAGTTTTTCCGCCCGAGCGTCTCCTGTTAAACTGGGGCGATAAACATGCTACCGAGTTAATCGAAGCATAAGTACATCTAATTCTACGAAGGGCAGTCAAGGTGACTATAAATAGGAGAGGTAGAAAGCTACCCCTCCGCCAAGTTGACTCCGAAGCCAATGAAAATATCTACTGTATGAAATGACTGGTGAAGTTTGAAAGCATTTAACAACGCCAGTGCCCCGTGCATTGGGAGCATGGTAAAGATGTCTTGGTGGCTAAATTAGTCCGAAGTCCCCCACTACTGCGTGCCTCGTGATAAAATCGTGGTTTTCGCACGTCAAACCCTAGAATTCAATCCAAAGCCATCTTCTCGGGGCTGTCGTACTATTTTTATGTAACTAAAGATAATGTTGCGTACAGAATTAATTAGAGACTAAACAAAGCAACATTTTGAGCAGATGTTCTGCATTTATATTAAAGATATATGCTGAACACCTCGGCATCCGCGATATCTTTGAGACGCTTCCGACGCAGCGATTTGAGCGTGAAATTCGAAACGGTGATCTTTGACCGTCACTTTTACGCACAGTCAATCACATTTCCAGTAGAAATGGCCACAGTGGGTTGAGAGAATACCTTGACAAAACTCATTCGCGGTATTGCCTAATTGTCTATTTATTCCTGTACCATCGTTTTTCACAGATTCACCTCCAAAATGGTCGGATAACTGCCATTCACCATAGCGCATTCGACTTTTCGGCGCCCCTGGTGCTGAATCTGTCCCACAACAACCTTACTACGCTGGAGCAGAATGTCTTCGAACCGCTCATCGGACGCATGTACAACAACGCCCAGCGATTAAATATCCTACCGCTCGTCAGCGTTGAAGGTGAGTCTTTAGCACACCCTATAAATTAGATTCTTATCAGTTGGGAGCTTTCAAGCTTGCTTGCGTCAGTGCACATTAGGTTTTGCTCTTCTAGCCGCTATCCTCAACGATGCTCGACATAGATTCCGCTGATCTCAATCATTCTTGCTAAATGCCGAATAAGATCCTCGACTCCCAGCAGCAGTATGCCGTAGGCAAAAAGAAAATTATTGACGATTCAAGGACACTCCTAGAAAATGTTACGTGGTATACGAACGGGCAAGTTCGTAATGCGTACTGAAATTAACAGAGCTGACATAAAGGTGATTAATTACTAGACTGGAGAAAAGGCAGTTTTTATTTCTTGTTCTACGTCGCTTTTCTGTCTGCAATCTTCTGTTAGGTTTACAGGCGCCATATCTCTAGCATGATAGTTTTATTCGTTCGCAGCGTTTTCATTGTTTCTCATTGACTTGAGGAACCTTCATTTAAGCTATTGCAGGGGCAGCCTTTTCGTGCCTCAAATTAGAAATGAATAGATTAGGAGAAAGAAAATTTATAGCGAGTAATGCATGCATGGTGGAGCTTTTTTTTTTACAAATAAACTGTCATGTTATCTCCTGAGCACTCTAGAATGCCTTTTTCAATACTCTGTTATTCTTTCCTAAAAATGTGAGACTAATTACTTATTAAATAACTAAACCCCGATTTTCCATTTCTTTTGTTAACATCCCAGGAAACCCCCTCACATGCCATGGCTGCTCCTATGAATGGCTGATTCAGTATAGGTTCAGCAGGCAGATGCAGGCCATTCTCCACCGGTTCCAGTGTCCTGACGGTTCGGGCCTGTCTAGTATTAGCGATATCAGAATCTCCTGCCGGCGTTTTTGGAATTTCATGAACATAGGGTAACTTATTTAACCGAAGCACATACATTGTCCAAAAGTAAATTAAACACCGCCACCATGATCTCTCATGCCCATATTCAACTGTCCTTTGCTTTGTCTCTCCTGAACATTAACGGTCCAAGAAAAAACACTCAAAGCTTGAGCTGCAGAATATGAACAATGAAAATGGAATTAAAATCAATAGCCCTGAGAAGGCTCAAGCACATGCTCTCTGGGACTCACCGTTACGAAGACATCGACGAGCGACATGGAATGAGTTAAGTAGGTAAGGTACTCTTACAGGGACTTATGATTACTGATTCTGTGAAAAAAGATATTGGTTATCACGGACCCCGATGCTTAGGGTGGGGCTCTAAGTTGTGGAAGATGTCCTGCAGAATCTTGATGTAGCCAAGGACAGGCAGTAGGTGGTTTTGCTGTCGTGAATAAATGGCATCGGAAGCACAAAGGGACGCGGCAGCCCACCTCTGCGCTGGAGCAGTCAAAATTGCATTTCCGTGGGCAGCAAAGGCCAAGGACAGTTAGGAAATGTGATGGTGGACAGTGCGTGACAATTTCGCGCGGAGTTTGAGTGCCTGGGGAATCGATCCACGAGTCTACTGTCTTTTGCAGATGGTACGCGGTGATGAGGTAACGAGTTTTCCGGAGTAGGTGGAGAAACTAGTTGAGCAGAGTATAAACTCGAATTGCTGTCCGCGATATGTTGAGGGTCATGGAGGGATAACCAAAATGCGCTACCCAAGTCGGGAGAAGCCCTGGCAACAGTTCATGCCCAAATGTCACAGAGGAGCGTGGCTTCCGGCCACCAGGTAAACAAGACGAACCACGTAAGCAGGTTGCAGAAGCCTTTGTACCTGGGATCTGGTCCTGCGATGTCTATATAGACCACGGTGAGCGGGTCACTCGGTTGCAGGAACCAATGACCAAGGCGGTCTCGGTATTGCAGCACCCTGGCGCGCGTATACGTGTTAGGCGTGCAGGAACACATATTAACGTTTATGAGCAGCGACACGAAGACTAATAAAACGAAGCGCTTTGTGGTGCCTACAGCACGATGGTGCAGATCATGGAGCGTGGAAAGTGTCACGCCAGAGAGCTTTAAGAACGAATGGTGATGATGATGATGTGTGGTTTTATGGCGCAAGGGCCAGTTAAACGAATGGTCGATCATGAATGGAACGACAACGGTCGATCCATTGCGGACTAAAGGATTGACTTAAATCTCGGTGTTTTCTAGCGTCAGCGATGTCGCAGATTCCCGTATGTGATGCAGATTGGTATCGTGAGCATGGTGCCTGGCAAAAGGTGGGCAAGTCAATGGAGGATGGTGGTTATGACGATGTAGGAGTGTGCAAGTGGCTTTGCGCATCGGTAGGAACATGGTTTACACGGCTCATTTGCCGAATATAGGTGGCACGCTCTGAAACAAAGGAAATGTAGCATTTTGAGGGATTTATCAAGGATTGCGATAGCACGAAGGCGTACGTCGGACACCTGCGGTCATGGAATATCATGAAGGCACGAACATGTAGAAAGTGACCACTGCTTATACAGCCAGGGAGCTAAAGAAATAATAAAGTTAACTGGACGAAACCGGAGCATCGTTTTGCTGAGCACTGCATTTGACAATTAGAGAAGACTGTTGGGCTAGTTGGTGCTTATTACAAACTTCAGACATCATTAATCAGCACGAAAAAGACATTGAATGACAGCAAGAAGCACACAGGGCATACTGTCACACACTGTCTAGTGTGAGTCTTGTTGTCGTTTGTTGTCATTTTTTCTGCTAGTTAATGATGTCTCCCGACTGTATTAAATATTGTTTCGAAAATTCCCCTCCACCAGTTAAGTCTGCCGTAAATATAGTTAATTATCAATTCGAAGCCCTCCAAACCTAGCTGCAGTCTTGTTTCTATAGCTGTGACACGTTCGGAAACTTACAAACGATTGCTTCTTTTACTCTCGAAGTGGACGATTCGGCAACAGATTTCAGCCACCAAGTTTATGGCTTCGTCACTGTAATAATCTGATATTGCATAATCTTGTTCACGCTCTTCATTCGCAATGTATTTCTCGGATAACTCGTTAAGCGAGGACGGTTGATCGTTGCTTGCGCTAAGGTAATGTTGCATACCCGAAAGCTTGCCATGGTCGATAGGTCGTAGTCCACTAGCGATCGCGCTTCCAGGAAGAGCTTCATGTTCTGCACCGGTCATGAAAACCGTTTCTCTTGAATCATTGCTGGGTAGAGTCAGTTCATTCGGTCATAGAGCCGAGTTCACATCCGCGTGCATTCGAGTCCTCGCAGAGCGAAGCATGAAGTCGCAGATGAAGGTGGGTTGGTTCGGCGTGCCGGAGAAGATTAGCGCGCATTCGGGTTTTCGACGTCAAAAAATGTCGAAATCAGATAACGCGGTGTATAAATGGTACGGACATGAAAATTAATCCTAGACATTTCTCGTGAACTCCTGCGCCTGATATGGCTGCAAGGGTATGAGTCACCTTTGCCAATAGTACAAAGATTTTTCCATGAACAACAATCGACTTTCGACCGTGCACGCGGTGGTTATACAGAGAACACGGTAACATTAACAGCCCATGAAGGAGGTACACAAACGCTTCCGCAAAATAAATTGTAGCGCGGAATTGTCTATTTTCGAATTGCCAGTGAGTGCATGTTGGTCCTGCGTAATCAAACAATAATTCACAGCACAATAGCTGAATATATTTACTCGAATGTAGGCTGATACATTTCCTCAAGAATTATTGGACGAAAGTCGGGAGACCGCTTAGATTCGACGAAGTGGTTTGGCCGCTACCGTCACAAACTGCAGACCGTAGAAAAGTCGATCGCCAAATGGGGGAAAAGTATGTTGCTGGTTTTGTCAGATCGTGTAGAAAGGTATGAATATCCGTATCCACCAGAGATCATACGGGCGAAGACGAAGGAGGTTCCAAACATTCGTGGCGTCTTTAGGAACAGGTTCTGAGACTGCTTGCTTGCTAATTCGAGGGGTGAACTGGGTCACAGAAGCATGTGATGAAAATCTGCAGAATATGATAATGCGAGCAATTTGAAAGTGCGAAATCTCGTTAATGTTGCATGTTCGTTTCGCCGACGAATGCCTTTGTATTGCTCGGCCTACTTTTGAGGAAAGGTTTTTTTTTTTCATTTCTCGCCTTAGAATTTTGGTCGTCAACCTAAATCGATGTTGACTTAAATTTGATTAGGTACACGGTACATCATTGGTATACAGTCATATGTGAGGTACCCAATACGCGTAGACCTGTTGTTATAGGCCCGCACGGTATTCAAATATTTCACGCTAAAGGTGCAACGCCGAATTTGTTGCACCTTAGGTGTTGTACAATAAGTCCACATACTAACTAGAAAAACATGCGGTAAGTACCTATATATACGCTCTCAAGGTCTTATTTAACCTGGCAGTATCAGCAACTCTACTGTCTCAGCCCTCATTTACTACGGCAATAGCTACGTGCACCCCTTCGACTCCCTCCCAACCTCTATTCTTGTACAAAGCTCCTGCACTCCGGTGCAGTTTGCCCCAAACTTATGCATGGACGGCAATACAATGACAGCGAATACGACGCAGAAAAACAGTCACGACGACGATTAATGATGAAGACGACGACAACGGTGACGTAACCATCGTGATCGCATGGTGACGACGGCCTGACGACTGATAATTATCTCTCAGTGGCGTAATGTGCACAGTTGTGGACGCGAAGGTAGTGCATAAAAAGAACAGTGATTGAAAGAATAATTAAAATTTGTCGCAAAAATCTTGAAGCTGCTTCGATTGGACCTAAGGGGCAAGTTTGAATAGTAAGTGTAGAGTGTTTTAGTAAAATAAGTTAGAAGGTAGACGGCTAGATGCTTGCCCTCGAAGTGTCAGTTTGTGTTCACGTATATAGCGCGTTCTCTTCTTTCGTTCTTATAGGTGCTTTCCAAGTGTACCAGATGGGAAATAATTGAAAATCTCATAAATGGCGTTCCTATAACGAGCTCTCCTATGGTGTTTACCTTCAGCGAACATAAGAAATCGCACCGAAGACTTGAAAATTACTTGCTCTGCAGCTGTACGGTTTTCATTATTCTGGAGGTATAAGAAATCTGCTAAAACTAAATTCTGAGCGGACAGAATTATTTGGCGACTAAATTGGATATGACGGCACGGCAATGAGGACGATGACGTCATCACTAGAACGACCGCTTGCCGATGGATGCGACGACAGTCACATGGCGACGACAACAACGACAACGTGAGAGTTTGGCGCGACGACTTCAGTGCTGTAGCAGTAAAACATTGCATACGGTATCCGTATCCCCCAGAGATAAAAGACATATGGATCACGTAACAACAACACATGCTTCAACGAAATGAAAAAGGTCAACATGGCAAATTTCGTATCAAGTTTTAACTTCTGTCGGACTAAAAGAAAAGACAAAAAGCATACATGTCCGAATCAATGGGAAGCCAAGGTTTATTTAGGTGGTCATTTAGATGCACTACAACTAATGGCGATGCCTAGAATTGTTTACAATTGTGGTACGTTTATGTTTATCCACCACAAATATCAGGACTTTAGTGCCATCTATTTTTTTTTAATATATTTGCCCACTCCATCGCTCACAGATTGAGCGGAAGCAGAAAGTTTAAATAATCAAGTCAAGCGGAATACTCAGGGCTATGCATATACGCAGCACTGTTATACAAGGACGAAGGCGATGCGAGATGCTTATCGAGTGAAAAATGCTGAAGACTGGTGTATGACGCAAATGTTTGACGCGTATCAAGCTACATTTAGGGATCCGGTACTTCTTGCGTCTCCTTGGGAAACACTCATTCTGGAGGATTGACCAAGAATGGACACACCCCAAGTGGCACATACAAAATGGGCAAATCAATGAAAATAATTTGAAATAAAAGAATTTGACAATTGTAATTTACCACCCTATTAACCGATTGGTGTGCTGTCGAGGCATCTGTAAACCGGCAATAAATGTCAAGACTTTATGTAGAAATTGAAGTGGGACATGCCCATACTAAAGGATTGGCCAATAACGAGCACACTCCCAATGTTACATAAACTGTCGTTTTAGGGTGTTTTAGTCTTTCGAAGTTAGGACGGTAAAAATCGGGTGCTTTTTTTAATAGTAATACCGGGGAGATATCGGGGCTTTTTTTTTTTTCTTGTCGGCCTGAAGACCGGGGAAAGATCGGGGTTATTTTTGAGCAGCCGAAAGTTCCGGACTTTTCCCGTAACTTTTATAAGCAACTAACACAAGCAACGGACTATCCTTTACTACAAACATTCTACTTAAACAAGTGAAATCACTCACATGAACATGTACTGGCTAGCGTGTAAACAGTGCCCGATAGACACGGACGAAGAGAAAAAAACCCTTCCCACCCGCGCCAGCGCGGGCGATCGGCAATTTAGCATTACGCGTATGGAGAGGAAGAAACCGGTTTCTAGCACTGTCCGGTAGATGGCGCGGAGGTAACGAGCGTGCCACCGGACGTCGTCTGACCACCCAGTCAGTTGCTGCCGCACACTTGTGGGTCGAAGCCAGGCGGCCCTGTTATTCGGCGCCATGTTCGTGACCGAAGCGCTTTCGAAACAATACACGGCTTCCGAACACCACTGCTGCCTGTCTCCAGGATTTCAGGCGTCCCCTCCGTACCCTGGTTGATGTCCCTTTGCTACACCGCGCTCCGTGACGATGTGACGCACGCGCGTCGTTTCCAACTGCAAAAACAAGCTAATAACGGTTCTCCATTGGCTATTAGTGTTCCGCTGGAATAACCTACCGACCATTCGAAGCAACAGATATGCTTTGTTGCTTCAAATGCTGCATATTTTCTTCGAGCGGACAAATTGGCCCAGCGGGCCGAAGTTACCAGCTGGTAGCATGCTGCTCCGTGCTACAAGAAGTTGGGAGGAGTGCTACTGGACAAGTTTGTGCGTGACACTTTGAAAGTTTCGCGGCCGGCGAGTTGCTTCGGCTATTGGCGGATGAACCTGTGGTCACGCAGGTAGCTTGACCACAGGGGTCGCTACACACAGTGTAGGGACTGTGCGTATGTGTTCGTGTGTGTGTATCTGTTTGTGTGCGCGTGCGTGCGTGAGTGAGTGAGTGAGACCACAGGCGCTTCAAATAAGGCAGTTGAAAGTAGGCGCTACCTGCGTGTTGGGCACGAAGCAAGACAACTGAGGAAGGATAACTTCTCGCTCCCATGTCACGATTAGGCCATGTCCAGCGCGATGCGAACTGCCGTGCCTGATGCGCCATCTGTCGCAGGCAGATTAAACATTGTCAACTCCAGTCAGGCCCCCGAGATTACATGGTGGGCCGGCACGATCTCAGAGGTCGGGGCTTCGCGCTCTCTCGTCAGTTTCATCCGCCGAGTGCCGAAGCAAGTCGTAAGTATGTGTGCTTACACGTGACACTTAAGCATGCGCACTGCACTCATATGTCATTAAAAAAGCGAAGTTACTTTTCCGTCAGCGTCACGGAAGCTCCAGTGCCACATTTTAATTTTTATGCGATATCATCTTCGCCTCCATAAAAAGCCTTCGCCATTGGTCGCCATTGCAAGCGAGAACAGCACAGGCAGTGCAGTGGCAGTGCTCGGGGAGATGCCCATTGGTTAATTTAGCAGGTCTATTTGACATGTAATGACAAACAGAGCTGCTCGCAAATCATGTCAGGAACTCATCTCCACAAATCTGTCGTCAGACGTCATTATTAGATTACAAAAAAGTCATATTAAGAGAAACAACAAATAAAGGTGGGTCTCGTAATTCCTTCATTTTATTTTTTAAAAATTTTTTAACAAAGGTAAGAAGTACAGGAAGCTGTGCACGCGGATATGCTTTGTAGGAAGTGGGTTGCTTTTTATTTTACTACCAGGAATTGCATTTGTTAACGTACGTTACGCGCAATGAAAGCATTTCCGCGTTCATCCTGGACCTGCCGGGCCTTTAGTCTTTGTTGTAGTCTTGTTTTTCTGGTGCCCAGTATACATTCTTGCCACAATAATTATGGAGTACTAACTAGACTAACCGGTCACGCTTCCTTGAACGTAACGTATTTAGGTAAGCATACTTTGCGTAGGATGGATAACCGGTGGACCATTAGGGTTACAGAATGGATACCAAGAGAAGGGAAGCGCAGTCGAGGTCGGCAGAAAACCAGATGGGATGACGAAGTTAGGAAATTTGCAGGCGCAACTTGTAATACGCTAGGGCAAGACAGGGGTAATTGGAGATCGCAGGGAGCGGCCTTCGTCCTGCACTGGACATAAAATATAGGCTGATGATGATGATGATGATGATGATGATGATGATTGAATGCCATAGCCACCATTCGTAATGTAGAGCAACGTCAGAATTGCGTTAATTTATTCTCAGTACTCAACCGCTGTTGAACCGCATGCGACGAGCGGGTGCTGCGATGCAAAACACTATATGCCGATCCTGACTGATTGTGACCTAAAAACAATTCTTTTTAGTCTTAAACCCAACAAATCCGTAGGTACCGATGGCATCTCCATCAGTGAGCTTCGAAGAAACTATGCCTGCATGAGCGCCGTTTTGCTAGCAATAATTAAAGACATCGTGTCATGCGGCGACATTCCAGTGAGAATGAAAACAGCAATCATTATACCACTATATAAGAAAGGATCTCGAGACAAAGTTGAAAACTATCGGCCTATATCAATTTTATCTTGCTTGACACAAATCTCAGAGAAACATATACTCCTAACTATGAACAGCTTTCTTTATACTCACAACACATTGTCACCGCAGCAACATGGCTTTAGAAAAGGAAAATGCACTCAGGCGCTTTTGGTTGATTTTTCTGACTTTCTGAATTTCTGTTTAGAACGTAACCAAGTAGCATACACATTGTTTCTCGACTAAGCAAATCATTTGATAGTGTCTGTCGTGACTTATTGTTAACGAAACTTTCGATGATGGGATTCCGTAGTTTGCTTCTGTCACTTCTCGATAACTTTATGCGGGACCGGTATCAGTATGTCGCAGTTCAAAACTTTGACAGCAGCGTTTCGCCAACCAAAGCCGGTGTTCCACAAGGTTCAATACTAAGCCCTCTCCTATTCAAAATTTACGTTAACGACCTGTCTAATGCAATCCCAATTAAAATGGTTCAGTATGCAGATGATACAGCATTAGTCTCTCGTGCAAATCACTATTCTCATGTAGCTTCTCTTTTACAAGAATTGGCAACGAAGGCAATGGACTGGTTTGCAACAAGTCTAATCGACATTAACGTATTAAAAACGGAACTCGTCTGCTTTCGAAGCCCTTAAAAAAAGTTCACCTGACCAGGGGAATAATATTGTTACGATGGGGTGCGTTTATTTTACAGATGAATTGATGATAAGGGGCCACGCCGACACGGAGCCGCTACCAAGACAAGCGCACTTCGTTCTCCTCTTCCTCCGTCCTTGCCGTAGCTTTTTGCGTAACACTCCTCCCTTCACAGACGAAGCCCGCTGGGCGAGTAACTGTTACGTCCACTCGGAGTCACGTGGATGACAGCGTTTCAGGCGAGCGACGTGAACAAGCTGCGTCTTCTTAGACCGGTAGCCATTGGACACGAGCCGAGCAATCGAGTAGGTTACATCCCGGCGGCGGTGACGTGAGACGTCGTCGCGGAGATGGAGACCTGCGCTGGCGTGAAGGCGGTGGCGTCAAGCTCCGCACAGAAGCTGGAGAGTCACTACGGTGATGCGCCTGGTGGTTTGTCCTGCTATCGGAGTCAGAAGGCCAGCGTGTGCCGCCGCCGTGCCGGTTGCTACGCCGATAAAACGTGCGCGGTCGCTCATACGACGGTGGTGACATGCGTGGGCGATGAGGACAAAATCTGGCGACGTGACCGCGAATACCGCATTGGAAGCAGATGGGACGCTCACGGGGCGCACTAAAATTGTCATTAGCAGGATAACTGGCACGGTCATCCCACTCGTGAGAAACTGCAGGTGCTCTGGGTGAGTAACCGTCGTGGAACTTATAACTGGGATACGCGTTCAGAGTAGGGTTTGGCGCTCTTGAACGAGGAGCGAAGTTGTTGGCGTCTATGGAGGCGGCAGTGATGGACGTCTCACCGAAGTCGCAGTGAGAAAGGGGCTCTCGAACCCGCGGAGTAGAGAGGGAAGCCGCCTCACGTCGGTCAAGCTCTTCGCGCACCACTTGCCGAATAACTGACGCAAGGTCGGATGGAGTTGGGACCAGGTCAACACTGGCGACGTTAGTTACATTGGCCAGGCGTCCGAACTTCGGTGTGATACGCCGAGCTTTCAAGGCTTCAAACGTGCGGCAGTGTCGAATGACGTCGCTTACGGAGTCCAGACTGTCTTTGCCGATGAGGAACTGGTACACGTCCTCGGCGATCCCTTTTAGAAGATGACCAACTTTGTCCTCTTCTGTCATCTGAGGGTCCAGGGCCTTGCACAATTTCAGGACTTCCTCGATGTACGTCGTGCATGTTTCGCCGGGAACTTGGGCTCGCTGCATTAGGGTTTGTTCCGCACGCTTCTTTTTAGCTGCCGGATCTCCGAAGCACTTCTTGATTTCATCTACGAACCGTTCCCACGTCGTCATGCTTTCTTCGTGGTTTTCAAACCACACTGACGCGGTTCCCTTGAGGAAGAAGGCAACGTTGTTAAGCTGGGCGGTGGCATTCCAGCCATTGAACCGACTTGCGCGCTGGTAAAAGCTGAGCCATCCGTCCACGTCTTCCCCGGCTTTTCCGGCGAAGGTTCGTGGTTCGATGTAGGGCTGCCATTGGGAGCTGGAAGACGGCAGCGGGTTGTCGCCGTCGGAAGCCATCTCTGGTGGCAGACCGGCAATTCGGCGACTTCGGCGAAGCTCCACGGATTGCACTTCTACGGGCGGTTGGTCGTCGTTGTTCGGGGACGCCGTTGTTGTACCCAGCACCTCCACCAAAACTGTTACGATGGGGTGCGTTTATTTTACAGATGAATTGATGATAAGGGGCCACGCCGACACGGAGCCGCTACCAAGACAAGCGCACTTCGTTCTCCTCTTCCTCCGTCCTTGCCGTAGCTTTTTGCGTAACACTATTATGAATATCGCAATGTAATTCTTGTTCTTACGACCCTATCGACTACACATAATCTGTAATCATCACCTTTCATGGAATTCGCAAGTTTCTATGTTTGTCAAAGGCTTCTCTCAGTGCTGTGTTCACTTTACAAAATCCGCCACCTCATGCCATTATCAGTAAGGAATACCACAGCGCGTTCATTATGCTGCAGTGTAGTCCGATACGGGATTACTGCTTACGGTCATTGAGTCTGCGAAAAAGAAATAATTCACTAATGCGCTCCCTTCTGAAAGTTATAGGTTACGACTTGCGTCTGGAAGGCAACACCGATATTTTGAAAGCATTATCAATTCTGGACTTTCCTTTTGTCTTGCTGCATGCAATATCCTTGAGCCATTTCTGGGACAATCGTTTGAAAGTGTCTTATCTATAGCTTCCCGTTGACTTAAACCAAAATGGCGTTATCAAATACCACGATGTGCAACAAAATGCCGTAAAAGAATGCACGAATATTTTGTTCCGGCGTTGTTCAATATTTTCCCTGTAATGTGCTAGAGTCCACAACAACATATAAGCTCAATGAAGCACTAAAGCGTGCGGATTTGAGTACCTGCAGTACTTAAACAAATAGGTATTACTTCTCCCTTTCCGTATTACACCTACAGAATGGTTTTGCGTTAGTAATGTGATTCGAAAGTCTGCTTCTCCAAAGGTTGTCAAAGAAGCATTTTCAGTTCCTAATCTTAGTTCAAGTTTGTAATCATGTATCCCCTTTTTATTGTGCCATGTTAATTAACTATATGGTACCGTAAAAATCGTATGTGCCAATTGCGCTTTGTAAGACATGTATGTGTATATGTATATGTATGTAAAGGTATTATATTGATGTCTATATTGTGTGTATCAGAGTATATATACGGATCTATCCGCTTTCTTTATTTCCTTTCTTAGTTTTTTTTTCTCTTTCGAAATGGCGAAAGAAACTATTTCTTGTAAGAGCTTGTATGCTGCCTGTCACGCTCTGCCAGTCAAGCGCAATGCGGTTTTGGCAGGCCTTATGATTGTACTGTGTTCTCAAGAAATAATAAATTATTATTATTATTATTATTATTATTATTATTATTATTATTATTATTATTATTATTATTATTATTATTATAATAATCTGTAACGTCTGTAATCTCTGTAAACGTCTCTATAAGCGGGATCAAGATTCATATATGGCATTCTTGGAAAAAAGCGCCTCCGACCGGCCGGCAGAATTTTGGAATTATATACGTAAGCGTTCCAATAAACATGGAGAGGGTTTTCGCTTACTTGACTCTAGAGGAGCAGAAGTCCAAGCAGTCGCGGATTGTTTTGCAGCCCATTTCTCTTCCTTATATAAAGATGCAGGTTTCAACGCTGGTGTCAGTCAGCAGCACACGACGGTTCCTACATCTAGTGCGGTGTTGTTTGATGAAGAGCTTGTCCACGATTGCCTTAAGCGCTTGAAGCCTTCCCTATCCTCCGGCCCTGACGGCATCCCCTCCGCAATTCTAAAAGCTTACGGCAGTATATTTGCTCCAGTATTGACATCTATATTTAATAACTCTTTGACTACTTCCACTTTCCCTCACATGTGGAAAACTGCTCGTGTTTTCCTGTATTTAAGTCTGGATGTAAATCAGATGTGTCGAATTATCGCCCAATTTCTCTTCTCTGTGCTACGTCCAAGATTTTTGAGCTTGCTCTTCACAACATATTGTCTTTTACTGTGAAGAACTCGCTCATTCCGAATCAGCATGGATTTCTCACCGGCCGCTCCACTATCACAAATCTCGCAAGTTTCATGACACAGATCTCCACGCCGGTACTTCAAAGGGGGCAAGTTGACACCATTTACTGTGATCTCAGCAAGGCTTTTGATGTAGTCTGCCACTCGCTGCTTCTGCTCAAGCTTACGCACTTTGATGTTGACTCGTCAGTTGTGAATCTCTTGCGCAGTTATCTTCTTGATAGATCGTGTTATATTAACGTCAATGGCCAAACATCTTCTTCTTACTTGGCAACTAGCGGCGTCCCTCAAGGGTCAGTATTAGGACCACTCCTTTTTTTAATTTTTATTAATGACGTTCTTTCTGTTATTCGGAACTCTTCTTTCCTCCTATATGCCGATGACATCAAGATTTTTAAGAAAATTCACACTGTTGATGACTGTCGCGCCCTGCAGTCTGACCTGTTTTCCTTTTCTAAATGGTGCAAGGATAATAACCTTACCTTGAATGCTGCTAAGACCAAAGTCATGACTTTCACACGCAAAACAGCAAGTATTTCTTTTTCTTATTCTATAGATTCTGTGCCGTTGTGTAAGGTCTGCGAGATCAATGATCTTGGTGTACTTTTTGATGCAACCTTACACTTTTCGGCTCACACTAAGCGTGTTGCAATGCGGGGTATGCGCTCTCTTGGTTCTGTATGCAGACTATCGAGAGAATTCAAGTCTCCTACACCGTTCCGCAAATTATACACAACCATTTGTCTTCCTCAACTCGAATATGCGTCGGTCGTCTGGAATGGCTCTTCTAAATCCAACAGTGACATTATAGATCGTGTCCAGAAGAAGTTTCTAAGCATATATAATCACCGCTTTGCAAACCAGGACATTGCACCCTGTACTGGCACTGTTGGATTGTTGTCATTGCCTTCACTTCGCGACCGACGTAATCGCGCTGACCTTCTGTTTCTCTTTAAACTCCTTCATGGTAACCTCACATGTCCCGAACTTCTCAGCTGTGTCATGTTCCGCATCCCACGCAAGATCACCAGAGAACATAGACCTTTCCATGTTCCTGCCTGTCATCACGAACACTCAACTGTCCACAGAATACAGAATCTTTATAACGCTTACTTTCGTGAACTTGATATCTTTCATAATTCCTTGTCATCGTTCTTTTCCGAGCTTTGCCTTGTATTATAATTTCATGTATTGTTCAAGCGCCCTTCTCCTCCTTTTTCTTTTGTATTTACTTTGCGCTTTGTTGTTCGTACTCTCTTCTTTTCAGAATTTTTATTTTTATTCATTTATTTTTTAATGATTTTTCCCTGAGTGTCTTGTTTTTGCTTTGTAATGTATGCGTGCGCCAGCACTCAGACCTTAGGGTTGTTCCTGGGCACGTTAAATAAACATGATTGATTGATTGATTGATTGATTATTATTATTATTATTATTATTAGAGGTTCCTCTGAGCCGATACTATAGTTCATGTTTCATGATGGAAGGGTTTTTTTTCTTGTTATGCAGAGTAGAGGTGCGCATGCTTGGTCAGTATACAAAGTGCGATATCAGCGCGTTCGCTGCTATATACTTCGATTCAGAGCACATATAACCTTAATATATACTATGGGGTACATGTCCCAGCTAACGTAAGCCAAGCTGTTCGAACAAAATAAATACTTAAAGATCGCGATGCAACATTAGCTTTTAAGCCCCACATTGTTCGGTCGCCGGGCCTCTGAATACTGGACACCATAGGTCTTGTAATTGTATCTTGAACGGTTTCTTTTTAAATCTTTTTTTTAAACAGCTTGGCACATCTTAGCTGGGACACACGAAATGTCCGCAAATAGGTCCGCCTATAGATAGCGACGAACCCAGGAACAAGGCAGCCGCAACAAAACCGAGAAAGTCAGCATGAACAGCTTCGCTTTAAAGTGCGCAAATTGTCTCTCCTTCCCCATCTCGTCTTTGCCAAACAAGAACAATGCGTTTCCTTCGAGCGGAGGTTGCTTGCGTAGCTGTAACTGCGCCAAATAAAGGCTACGACCTACTGTCCTCGTTTTAGCTTGCGATTGTCGCGGGCAACATCCTCCTTCGGCGACACCTTTGCTCGCTCGCCTCACATGTTAATAACTCCTTAGAGCCGCTGTTTCAATTTGTGGCAAATGTTTCGCCATGTGACGCAAAGGCCAAGACCACGAACAACGCCAGGCGACAACACATCCTGTCGGCTAGCGTCCCAGCTGTCAGTTGTTCCCGCCCATTCCTTTCGCCGAATGCGCCCTAACCTCACCGATTATCTAGCTCCGAAAAATGCCCAGAGATAGACACATGCCGAAATTCATACACGACGATCATATCATTCATTCATTAATTCAAACACACGTGCTGAAAAAGTCACAGGCCTGCGCAGCACACGCAGAACAGTCACAGCGTAAGCTGGACGAGCGGCTCCATAGGAGTTTAATTTTCTGCACCAAGCACTACAGGGTCTTCGCGGCGAAGTCTCTTCGCGTCGTCTTCACGAGATCAATTTCAACTGTCCGCCCGGCGTCGACGGCGAGTTGTGGCTTGTGCCGCAACACGTCGGGCTATGCACAGCAGTCCGCTTAGCCCGACGTTGCCTGTTTAAAACCGCGTGCGTAGCTCTGCGATTCGCTAACACAAACATGTTGAGAATCCGGGGCTCTCCCTTACGTGAAGACTGATGATAATCGGTGACCTAGTGCGTCGTTCATCGGCTACCTCCTTCCAAAGCAATCTTGCAAGCGATCCGCGATGGGCACACAGTCCGCAGAATGCTGACAGCTTCGTATGCGCAGTTTTCGCCGCTTAGTTCGCGTTGCAGTGAGAGGCAGCACAAAGGTCAATTCGCTCGCTGCTGCAGGCGCGCTTCCTCTCTCCAGCGCTTTGACAGCGAATAGCCGTGGCCCTCGAGTGAGGTGTGTTCAACTTTGTTGTGCGCTTGACACCATGCTTGTTAATTTAGTTAGTCAGCGAATGCTTACAAGATTACACGGTCGATAAAACTATTATCCTTACTTCGTATAGCTGTCTACTAATTTTCTATCGCGATCGATGATTCGGCTTATGGGCGAAAATGCAACTTTTTTGTGCATTTCAATTTCAACTACAGCCAATATTCCCGATGCTTTCCTTGGCTTCATTGTAGATTATATATATATATATATATATATATATATATATATATATATATATATGTAGATAGGTAGATATAGATAGAGTCAGTGTGCCTAAATTAGGGAAGGAATGCTGCGAATTAAAATATGACTAAAAATCTAACATGGACGCATGAAGGGATTGAACGACACAAGCGGTGGCTACAAATTGATTTATTCAGAAAACGTAAGGCGCATGGTAAACGTGCAAGAGACAACAGCTCACTCTCCTTTCTTGAAGACCGGAAACAGCGCACAAAAGACGAATGATGGTGAAAAACTTCATATAAGGAGCTGATTCGCAACTGTGACTTTATTGGGCAAATCAAATTGTCTCCATACAAGAATTACACGCAAGCGCCAGGCGATGCAAAACATTGGAAATGATGTGTCGGCTGGTAATCGTTCATTAGGGATTTCCAGCGTTAAGCAACATGATTGCTGTTCTAGTGAAACTCGTGCCTGCGTCATCGCTTATACGTTATGCGTGAATTGCGAGTAGCGCAGCAAGAGTAGGCAGGGCGTTTTAGAAGACGCATGGCGGTGAGGTGAGATTCGCACGAAGCGGTCGCCATCGCCCGGTACTAGCTGTTTGAAATGGGCGATGAAAACCGCACGTCATTCGTCACAGGACCGCTAAGCTTGTCCTTCAAAATTGTTTCACGCTATGGCAGAATCGATAAATTGTCATTTTCCGAGGGACCGCATCACGTCATCTCATCGAGTATGGAGGATGAGTAAATAATCCGCAGAGTTTATACTACCATGTCCATTTTGGAACCCTGTTAAATTCTGGAAGAGTACCTTCATTTCGCGTAGGTAGTTGCTGGGCGCGACCACGCAGCTGAAAGAGACCGCGGTGGTTTGTAGCTGCAGCAAGAGCGTCACTCGCATCTCTCGAAGGAAGCCCTATTAGCGAACCAGCCAAGGAACCTTCGATAGGCCCACGGTACTGGGAATTCAAGAATGCATGGTTCCGTACTGGTATCCAGACTTAAGTGCACCACGCAATATGGTGGACGCCATGGTCCCGGCAGTGGATCACCACTTTGAGAAGGAGGTATAAGTCGAAACGCTTGAATGAATAAGCACACGTACCCTTATGTCCGTGGATAACACAAGATATTGTTAGCATACTAAAAAGAAAGGACTCGTATTACAATAAATAGAAGAAGGACAGAGCGAACAAATACTATCATGCCCAGTTCAAGTATTACAGGAATAAATCTGTTGCAATGTTCGGAAAATCAAAGAAAGAATACCTCACTAGGCTTATCACACGAAACAAAGGGGGCGCTTGAAGGGATACGAGACAAAGGTGATACAAGACAACACTGGAAGATTGTGAAGCATACAACTGGGTTAAACCAAGAAAAGCGTGTTACCGCTAGTAGAATTTCACCGCAGGTGGCCAACGAATTAAAATTTTTTTTTATCAATGTCACTTTAAACCACGCTAAAAACGTTCCATTATTGACCCCTACCGGTGTTGTACGCACGGCTGCCGGTAGTAGATTTCAGTTTCATTTCATTACCATTGATGAGGATAAATCCGTTGTCAAAACGATGTCGGTGAATGAAGCAGCCGGCCATGATTCTATCCAGGCAAGAGCGCTAAAGGAAAATATCGATACTCTTTGCACACACTTATGCCACCTTTTTAATCATTCTCTAGAGAACAGTTGCTATCCAGATAGTCGTTCGATCTGATTGACTTTCTGAGCATCGAATAACTCGGCCATGGTGTTGTGCAAACCAAGCTGTTGAGGTGTAAATAAGGAGGCCTGTCTCCGTTTTCACCGCTGTGCGCATGGGGGTGTCTAGCTGGTTTCTTTGTTTTTGGGTCAGTCGGTCGTAAGGTGGGTGATAGGTAATGCGGCTTACAATTAAAGCGTGTATGATTCACATGACGTCCGATTTTTTGAGGCCGTCGCCGCGGTTGGTCACCCTCCGGATCATGTGCACTACCTGCTTAATCTGTTTCTTCAGTAGCGTCACGGTACATGTCGCCTTCGCATTGGCTTGAACGTGGAGTCCTAGTAACCGTAATTTGTTTACCTTATTTACAAGCTTACCCTCGATATTCACCGTGATGTCAGGGGGTAGGTGGTGTTTCACTTGGAGTTTTTCTTGCTATAAGCAGTCCTGACTCTTAATTACGTGCGCACCTCTCCCCTGCTCGTGCATATTGGTGCACGAGCTCCTGCTCCTGCATATTGCTGGGTGACTTCCGCTGCTGCTTGTAAAGCGTCCTGTATTGCAGTGCGTATTGTATTGTAGTGCGTCCTGACTTGTAAATTGTATTACTTATCTAACCAAACAGAATGTTGAAATTTGTTGTTACTGCTGCATGTCTGTTGTATTTTTTTTCTCCCCATTTTTTTTTCTTGTTCTTGGTGTGTTTTTAACCTTATTTTCATTTTCTAAAATGTTCCTTTTAAGATAATTGAATGTTCAAATGCATCAAGTAGGAACTCATGGTTGTTATAATTTGGTCTAATGTGTTTTTAAAGGTACATTGTGTTTGCATGTGAAGACTTGTTGCATCTGAGCGTTGTTTGTTTTCTCCATTACGCATAACCTGTATGCATAGTTCATATTGGACCGGCTACTAGCTTCGAGCTATCGGACCAAACAGTGTTTTGTACATTTCTATCGGATTCTTGAATAAAGTGGTCCCTCCTAAAAAAAAGAGAAAAAAAAAAACTGTCGGCTGCGCCATTGTAGGAAAAGAAGCAAGAGGACAAGCTGTCTATTTAGGCCGTCTCTCTTATATATCGTTTCTTTCCTCCCTACTTCACTCACCTTGCCCGCTCTGTTTCCCTTATGTCCATTTTCGTTCTCTCTCAATTTATCATTTCTACAGTTCAATAAAAACAAATGATTCAGCCTATGCTTTCCTTGGTGTCACTGCCTGTTGACTTCATATGATTGTGACCAACAAAAATCAGGCCCCTTGGTCCCCCTTCTCTTTATTTACATAGCAAGATTCTCTACTCATCAGCTTTGGTGCCTTAGCAGGTAGCGCATGAACGCTTGTTTCCTAGTTGCGTTCTTCCAACTTCACGTTCCACGTAACGCCCCATTCCATGTTCCATCACCTTTCATGACGTTTCCCTTGCGTTCACGTTGGATATTCTACATCCACTAGTGTTTTAGCCAGTGTCACAAGTGTTAGCCAGTGCCACATTATGGAACTGGCTAACACTTGCAGACATAGTTCGAGTACACATGTCATACTCAAGAAAGTGGATGGGGAAAAAACTGTGCATCCTGCGCTTGTGTAGTTCAAATCCAGCTCTAACGCAGTTCCACTGACATGAAACCTGGGGAAGTGCGAAGCATTGATGCGCCGGTGTTTCCCTTGTGTTTTCCTTGTGCTTGTTTTATCCTGCATTTATCTTGTGTTGAGCAATCCGTCATCCGTTTAGACACCTGTGCTAAGGCACAACTGGTGGGAAACCGCCTCGCACATGGAGCCAAAGCTTTTGCTGGTGATATTTGGAAGCTATTTTAACGAAGTTATGTTAATTAATGCCACTTAATGCTTGATTATTCCTGTCTTTCAAATTATTCTGAATCAGATCAGTTTATTGTGAATCGGTTTTGATCAGTTAGGCACTTGTTTTGACCCTGATTTGAGCACTTGGTTTTGAACGTAATCACAACAGATCACATGTGACGGACGCCGACGCGTCAGCCCGGGCCCCTGAAATGCCTAGCACTTTAAAAAAATTACGGGAGCTCAGTTGCTTTCATAGCACGTGCAACGCGAAGATGTGGGTTTGTAACGAACATGCAGCTAGTTATATTAGGGGCGAAGCACCTTAGGGCCGAGCCTTGTCCCTCGTAGTCCGTAGCTCTGGTTGGCATGGAGACCTCTATATATATATATATATATATATATATATATATATATATATATATATATAGTATATGTACGCCAAGCTCCGGCTTCCGGAACCGGAAGCCGACTTCCGGTTCCGCTTCCAGTTCCGGCTTCCGGAGAACGCTTCCGGCGTTTTTCTCTCTCGTCCGTAGCTAGGGGCGCTGCGGTGCGCAAGGGCGTTCGTTCCCGACGCGCGCTCTCTTTCTCTCTCGTCCGTAGCTGTGGTTTACCCGAATGGTTCCTCGGTGCTTCGTGGAAATGCCCCATCAAATATCCCCCCCGCAACCTCAAACCATTAATTAGTAGCGAGGAGCTGTGGGAGACTGCCCTGCGCAGCTCCGATCCCACCCTGCAGGACCGAGTCCTGAGGTGGGCTGAGGAGGTAGCGGAGGCCTACCACAACTGGTAGGCGGACGTCTGGCAGCAGAAGGTGCTAAGACTGGAGCACACAGGCCTCCCTCTCTCCCCCCGGCCCCTCCCCTTTCTTAAAAAGGGCAATAAAAGTTCATTCATTCATTCATTCATTCATTCGCCCACTCATCATCATTCACTTCGTGGATATGCGGTGATTTTTTTATACCCGTCCATTTCACTGTATCTATCGATATTATACTACAATTATATAAATGAATTCAGGTTATGCTTTCTTTGATGTCATTGCCTGATGGCTTCATATGATTGCTACTACTGTGTATACAGGCTGTCCCAGCTAGCTTCAGCCAAGCTGTTGAACGAAAAAAAAACTTTAATAAGGCGCAGCACGATACGATCTTAAGAGCTAGGGTGCATAGTCGTCCAACCACTGACGACCAAACATCGTACGTTTTATAATTGTAACTTGCACCAAGTTTTTTTTTTCAATCTCGCCTTTTTTTTTCCGTTCAGCTTAGCTAAAGTTAGCTGGGACACCCTTTATATATTCACTCTCACGATGGTGGCCCACCAGCTGAAACTTTAGCACACGACTTTCTGTGCTTGTTTCCTTATATACCTGTATTGTCACGTTGTAGTGAGGTTGAAGAACACAGTAGCAGAACTGTGAACCACGAAACTAACTCTTTATTGGGAGAACCTGTGGCCTCAAAAGCAAGTGACACTGGAAACACAACGACGGCGGAAGGCACAGTCGGCGATCGTCGAAATCTGATCGGCTGATCAGACGCGTCGGCAATTTATACAAGGCTTAATGAATCTTCCAGTGTAATCGCAGGTGCTAGCGCAAGTTCTAAAATGTACACCAGTATTCCCGCCGCGCACAGAACTCGATGACGCGAGGTTCGGCGACAACACAGACAGATAAAACCATCAATCACATTCGAGAAGCTTCCGATAAAGAAAGCCGCGCGTGGCGCTGAGCGATAAGCTTTACCATTTGTGAGCCGGTGAAATGGCGCCACCGGATAAAGATAGAGAAGTATGCGTTCACTATATATATATATGAGGCCTAACCACTGCCAATGATGAGGGGCGTGACTTCGTAATTCGCGGTGAATACCCAGGTTACGAACGAGTACTTGTTCAGCCCCTGCTTTTCTTCTTTTTTTTTGTGCCTACACAGATGAAGAGGCTGTGTCGCGAGAATTAACTCTAGCCCTCGAAAATAGTCAGTCCACCGAACGAAACTGTTGGCCAAATAACCAAAGATAAGATAGCGGCGATAGTAATGCTTCTGATGTTTTTAAATAGGTTTGACCATCGAAAACTGCAATGGGCCGCTGTCCTGCGGCAAGGAGTACACAGGACAGACAGGACCGTGTCTTAATGGCAGCATAAGAGAGCATCGTTTAAATGCCAATAATTACGATGACGGTCGTTTGTCTGTTCACCGCAGGCCCGTAGCCAGCAATTATTTTCGGAGGGGGGGGGGGACTTACTGAAGGCTTTGACTATTTGAGGGAAGCACATATTTTGCAGTAATTATTTACGCAAAATCTCAGTATGTCAATTATGTGACCTTTTAAATACTATGGTATTAATAGTAATTAATAGTATTAATAGGGCCAGCACGACAGCGCGAAGTGGGCTGTGCGTCTAGTTGTTGCTGAAGAAAGGGGGTGCACGGAAAGATGCACGCTCCGAAAACGCTGGGTTCTCTTTGCGCAAAGCTCATTGCACGAAACGTAAGCCACAAGGATGCACGTAAGCGCCAGATTTGCTCACCTTTCAAGATGTGGCAGTAAACGCTCCTTCGTCTCCCAGGCACCGTGGCACCGACGCTCACTCCGGCGCAAACAGTGTCGAACTGCCCATGAACTTCAGCCCACGAAAGCACAACTTTCACCAAATTCTTCCACACACCGCGATTCGAAGCCACAGTACCAAGCTTTTCACGACCGAGAACGGACAGACGAGAACGAAAGCTGCTAGGATGGGCAAAATAGTACAGAGGTCGACACTCATGTCTAGAACGACGGGACGTCGCTCTCGAGACTGCGCGAGCGACATCTGCAGTTTGAAATAGGCCACATCTGAGCATGCGCGGCGCCAATGATGCGCCGGCCTTGCCTTTTTATCCTTGTTTATCGCCGCGGCTGCAACAACTGCTTTGGCCGTCAAAAGCGCTGTCAACAGTGTAGAGCAAAAACAAAATCAAACAAGCAAGCAAACAAACAAAACCGCAGCGAATCGTTCTCGGCGCCCGGTGCGAGCTATGCTTTAAGCTTATTCTTATTGAAAATGTTACTATTGACAATGTTCGCTCACAAAACGCACAAGGAAATGCGTCCGCTTACCACTCATGTATGTTGTGCTTACATTTGACAGCCATCTTGAGCTACCTAAAGGTGTTGATATCAATAAATCTCATAATTCAGTATATTTTGGCAGCTTTTTCTGTATGTGCGATCGAAACCTACAATTATTGGCAATTAACGTTGGTGGGTTGACGACCAATAAACGATAAAAGTAGGTTTGTAAAATTCACTCCTAACAGACGGCAATAAACGCAATGCGGTATGCCAAATCCATGGCGCAATGCGTGAGATATATGTGCGACGCAATGGCGGTATGACGATACCGCGAACTGAGAATAAGCCTGCAGTATAAGGGCACCGAGCTGGGCGATTCAGCGCGTTTTTTTTTTCTTTTTTTGGCAGCGCTACACCGTTGACAGCGCTTCTGCCGGCCAAAGCAGTTGTTGCAGCCGCGGCGATAAAGAAGGAAAGAAAATACGAGGCAGGCGCGTCATTGGCAGCGCGCATGCTCAGATGTGGCCTATTTCAAACTGTAGTTGTCGCTCGTGCAGTCCCGAGCGCGACGCTCCGTTGTTCTAGACATGAGTGTTGACCTCTGTACGACACTTTTGACACTGGCGTATCACAGGAGACATACAGCGAACTAATAGCGTAACACGTGTCCATAGGTATTGTGATGCTTAATGCACACGCTAAGGGCCTTATTTTGTCCAGGCACTTCCGAAATGTAATTGAATTACTGCCCTATACTGCAACGAGCACTCATTCCCACCAACGAAGGCCCACCCAAACAGCTAAAGACGGGAGGATAACAGGAACGACAGCCAGTAAAATTTTACCGGACTTAAACGTCACAATATGGTAGCACTGCACTGCGGTTAACAGACTGGATGTAGCCTCCGATATCGGCATTCCCTTCTGGAGAATGCAGTTTGCAAAAGCACGACCTTCGAGATCCAATTTCGTTAGTCAGGGGAAGACGTAGCTGGCAGGAGGGCAAATATTTAATTATCACTTATTAAGTTTAAAGTTTCTAGTTGTCCTATCTTTATTTTGAAAGAATACGCGGGGATTTTAGCATAGCCATGCGCCAACGTTTGCCGGTGGACGCCAGCCAATCAGCGCGCAGGCCACGGAGCACCTTCTGCTTGCCATGGCCGATGGACTAGGGGCTGCAACGAGACCTACCGAGCACAAATTCGTGATCGCCGTCCATATACACGCTTCCTGTGGCGTCAAGTGTCGTGTTTTCGATAAGATGTGACCTTATCTTGAATCGATGGAACTACATTTCCTCGTAGTGCAGGGAATTAAGACGACAAACGGGGTGATGGCTGGCGTGCTACAGCAGCTGGAGCTTCTAACTTGCACCACTCCGCCAACTCATACTTATAAATTCATACTTATAAATTGTTCAGTTGTGTGCCCATGCAATCACTTACGGGGTCCACGCGGCCGCACTTCTCTTTGAAGCCCGCTAATGCCAACACAGGAATCACATGCAGTTTAGAAAAGAAATGCACTATTAGCAGAGACTGCAGGCTCCGTGTTTATTAGAGACCGAACATTTATGTATAATTTGAGCAGCCCTGCTTGCGACAACTGTGGCCGCGAGGAGACAATCAAGCACCGACTCTGTGACTGTCCCCGCTACAATGTGGCAAGAAAAGTGCTCGCGACTGCGCTTGAAAAACTGGACAATCGCCCCCTCACTGAAGAAAAAGTTTCAGGACACTGGTCAAGACGGACTTCGGCACTCAAGGCCTTAAGGGCTCTGCTGAAGTTTTAAGGGCTTGTGAATTGTCCGACCGGCTTTGAACGTTGTAGCGCGTAGGATCGCGTTATTGCGCAAATTTTCTTACTTCAATGTTTTTTTTTTCTTCTATCACCTTTTATTCCCTTTGCCCCTTTCCCCAGTACTGGGTAGCAAGCCGGTATTCATACTGGCTAACCTCCTTGTCTTTCCTTCTTTCTCTCTTTCTATCTCTCTTGAGCAGACTAGTGGAGGGGAGGTATCGGCCGTCAACAAAGGCGAGGTCCCAAAAAAAAAAAAGGAAAAGAAAAGAAAAAAAAAAACGCCTCGAAGGCAATTGACATGTCAAAAAGTTCGTTGACAACCTCGATTTTAAGGTGGAGCAGTTGTAGCGTATCTACTTCATACATCAATTATGGTTTCGACTCCCAATGCTAACATTTGTAATTTTTTCTTCATACTGTCACAAACGTTATGAATATGCCATTTCTCTAGATTATCTTGAACTATAGGCATGCTGAAATTAGCGGCGGGCAGCACAGCTTTAGAGATGGCAGCGCTTGCTTTTACCGCGAACGGCTGCAAAGAAATATTACGTTGTTCCCGCTTCCGCTATGGCGGATATTCAGTCTACTATTATGAGCGGCAGTACCATCGGAAAGTCTACCACTGTATAATACCGGTGTCACGGGTGAAATATTCCACTGCAATCGAGCCCGATCTGGAATATTTCCCCCGTGACATCGGTATTATACGCTGGCAGACTTTCTGATGGTACTCCCGCTCAGCATAGTAGACTGGATTCCCGCCATAGCACAAACAGGAATAACGGAATATTTTAAATATTCCACTGCAATCGATCCCGATCTGGAGGCGAAATGCAAAAACGCCCGTGTACTTGCGTTGTAGTGCACGTTAAAAACCCCATGTGGTCAAAATTATTCCAGAGCCCTCTACTACGGCGTGCCTCATACTCGGAACTAGTTTTGTCACATAAAACCCCAGAAAGGAGAAGAAGAGCCCGATCGAGATCGACCTCAATCGAAAATGCACCGTGTGTCCGGTGCAGAACGTCTCCATTTATTTAGAAGCAGCAAGTTCAGCAACCTCAAGATAACAACTCCACCTCACACCCGTTTGTATCAGCGGGACATAGTCGCTATCGTTTATTGCCGTTTTCGAATAAACCACATTGTTATGCCAAACCGCATTCCATGCCCTTCTTTTTTTCTTTTTCTCCTGAAACTCTCGACAGCTTGCATGGCTGATAAACTAATGTATTTACGCTATCCGCGCTGATGGTACCGTGCTATTTTTACTTCTTATGAGCCTTCCCAGTGCCTGCTGCCAGACGTGGAAGAAAGAAACCACAAGGCAAGAACCAAACAAGTTGCCCGCGCGGGAGGGTAACATGCATAGCGAGCGTGATTGCTCAACGGTGGCTCCCGCTCCTTCGACTCAACTACCGCCTTCGCCGTCAAAGCAGAGACGGCTGTTTTTCCCTACCGTCGACCGGTCCTGTCAGCCACTCCTCCAAGGTCGGGCGTACGTAATGTTGCCGCTCTCTTACTCTTGTTGCGATAGTGAGGCAAGTAAAACGTGTTGCAGCCCTACGAAAGCACAGCAGCCGGCATCGACCACTAGCAGTCCTCTATGTTGGGTCTTTCGGTTCGGCTGACCGCGTTGTACGAGCGACCGCTGGCGCGAGTCGCAATACATTCCCAGCATGAAGACAATTTGGCAAACTTTTGAGATTTCTAAAGCGAGCGTGAAGCTTAGGCCGAAGAGAAAGCTGCGATTACGCCTTTCGTTTAGTTTGTAGGATACGCACTTAGCTTTCAATTTCTCAAAGAACAGTGACGTCTTCAGGTTGGCCGATAAAGCGTGAGCTTCAAAGATGCCGCATACAGAACTGGCCACCATCGCCTGCATATTCGCAGTCTTGGCAGCCTTGCACGGGGCGTCCGCTTTGGTTATCTGTACGCCCAGCCCACAGTCGTCCAACATCGGCGACCGTGCCACCTGCCCCTTCACGATGATCACGGACGTGGACCCAGCCCGGATCCCTTCGGAGTTGCCCGTCACCAAGTGCAACTGCCTGGGCAGTCGCTGTAGTGACGTGGGCGACTACCGCTGTCAAGAGGTGAGGAGCACGTTCCGCGTGGCGTACCGCGTCGGCGGTGGAACCTCGTCGGAGTTGACCAACAAGACGGTGGAACTGACCACGTCGTGCGTGTGCGTCGTCAACAGGTCGGCCGGAGCGCTGTGGGGCGGCAAGCGAACCGCAGGTGGAGATCCCAATAAGCCGGCGCGGTTCAAGTAGTGTCGGTTGAGTCGTGATTTAGCGTCGAAGCGTGTGTTTCTACGATTTGTCACTTTTTGTCGCTAAGAAGTTTATGTGCATGCCTCCGTGTTTCGTGCACGGATTGTCGCCACCGTGGCAACCTTTGAAGAAATAATTGTGACCTTGTTCAATGCTGCATTGCTGTGTGTGAAAGTGATCGACAAGTCGAAGGCTAAAATTTTACCTTGACCTTTTTTCTATGTTGCGAGAGAAGTTGTCTTTTGCTGCCATTTCTTTATATTTCTTACGTTTATTTTAGCTTTTTATTTTTTTTTCCGGGAAGAGATGCGGGGTTGGAATCAAAGAGAATAGATGCGTTTTCCTCGTTATGGGGATAAACAGCAATGTCTCCGCGACTCTGTTGGTGTATTTGATGATATTATTTTCTTAATATTTGGCCCACGTGTTTGCAAGTAGTGCGCGCAGATATTTCGCGCAGCACAATCAATGATATGTACAGTTCTGGGCGAATGAAACGCTATACTGGGACCGCAAGGTGGCGGACACTTTATGCTCCATGCAGAACACTAAGTGATCGCCGAGTGAATTCTTCGCCTTCATCGTATACCACTATTAGTCAGCTTGGTGTTCCCAGCGCTCAGCTGTGGCTCAAAAAGCACCGGCAGCCACGCGGTCCGAGTGTCGCCTTTCAATCACTGAACGCTGTTCTAATGGTTTCACACAGTCCCGTAATAGTCGCTAAACAGCCATTACATTTTCATGCGGAGGACAAGGTTACGGATTCAAATTTCACAACGACGGTCGTATTTTCATGCAAACGCAATGCGACATCAAATCGTACGCCAAGATTTTCGTGCACCGTTAGCAGCCCCAGACAGTGGAGTGTTTCTGTAGCAATCCTTCATCTAGTGCATCCCTTATGTAACCTGCTTTGGAAGCTGAATTGCGAACTCAAAATCAATCTCTTTCAAGTATTCCGCCATAATGCCGCATACAAGTTAAATTTTTAGGCATATGCTTGTAACATGCTCCTGCATTGACTGCTAAACAAAGTCGGTGACCCGCTTCACGTTCCACGCCAGAAACAAGTTTTGCTGCAGTACATATGTTTCTGACGTAACTACGCTACAGAAAGCTTACGCGAAAATAAAGTGGATAACTTTATGTCCCTTCGGTGTGTGAGTCCGTGATTTTTTGCGTCCGTAAACGATCAAAATCGTGTTTCAAGGGACACTAAAGGAAAATGTAAATCTCCAGCTATACTAAAATAATAAGCTTGCTGTAATAACGAATTCATTATTCGCACCGAGGACAGAGCTTTCGCGCCACCTATCGAGGATATAGTACCTCTCTCATGTGAAGCGGGGCGTGACGTCAGGGCACCGGGAGGATGCCGGGCCGATGCGGAAGGCAGGTGGTTCGCGGAACTCCACCGAGGAGAGTTGACAGAGGTTGATTCGCAGATAGCGGCAGAGGAGGTGACGTGCGGATTACATCATGGCCTCAGTTTTGGCGCGGGCGATTCAAATTGAGGAGCAGTAGCAGGGCGTTCCCGGGCAGTTTTTTAACCAACAAGATCCGATATTGCGCCCAAAGAACGATGCTAGATTTCTTGACCAGATCTATCGCATTAACCCAACTTCATATTTTCCTTTATTGTCCCTTAAGGGCTGACATACATACTTTTCACATACTGTATGAGTCAAGCGCAATATTTCATGCACAATATAGAAACGATAGAGTTTTGAGCCATACAGCCAAGAAAGCCAACTATACGTGCCTTGTTTATGAAGATAAACGCAGTATTATCGATTATTATCTCTTACATCACTCAGCAGTTTTCACAGGGAGCTCCTGCGTGACAATTTTGTTTCGTTTTTGATTTCTTTATTCGACAACTGAATCACAATTCTGCAATTGTCGAAACTGAAATATGCGAAAGGAAATCACAAAGCAATCCTTAAGAAAGCGAGCAGCAAGCTCCTGTACCTTTCATACTATGGCACGCAAGTAAAACTTCACAACACTGAGAAAGAAATAGCCAAAAAGGTAACGTAACAATATATATAGGACGTTCTTCGCAAGATGGTCTAGCTGTCATGAAATATTCTAGGATAACGGCTGCTTTGCGCGTGCGAACCCGGACAGACTACCGAGAAGTAATCGGGAAGGCTTGCAGAGATGTATCTGATGCGAGAGGAAGGTTTAGCTCCGGCGCTCCTATCTAAATACATGAGTAAGAAAAAAATTGTTTATCTCGGCCACCGCTACACCGAATTTGATGAGGTTGCTTGCATTCAAATGTCGAAATATAATGACTGTAAGAAGCAACATTAAGATTTACGTCAATATATTTATAAAAATTCTTGGAAATTGGTAAATAAAGAAGAACTGATACTTTAACATATCATCATCATCATCATCATCATCATCATCATCATCAGCCTATATTTTATGTCCACTGCAGGACGAAGGCCTCTCCCTGCGATCTCCAATTACCCCTGTCTTGCGTTAGCGTATTCCAACTCTCGCCTGCAAATTTCCTAACTTCATCATCCCATCTGGTTTTCTGCAGACCTCGATTGCGCTTCCCTTCTCTTGGTATCCATTCTGTAACCCTAATGGTCCACCGGTTATCCATCCTACGCATTACATGGCCTGCCCAGCTCCATTTCATCCGCTTAATGTCAACTAGAATATCGGCTACCCCCGTTTGTTCTCTGATCCACACCGCTCTCTTCCTGTCTCTTAACGTTAGTCCTAAGATTTTTCGTTCCATCGCTCTTTGTGCAGTCCTTAACTTGTTCTCGAGCTTCTTTGTTAACCTCCAAGTTTCTGCCCCATATGTTAGCACCGGTAGAATGCAATGATTGTACACTTTTCTTTTCAACGACAGTGGTAAGCTCCCAGTCAGGATTTGGTAATGCCTGCCGTATGCACTCCAACCCAATTTTATTCTTCTGTAAATTTCTTTCTCGTGATCAGGGTCCCCTGTGAATAATTGACCTAGATACACGTACTCCTTTAAAGACTCTAGAGGCTGACTGGCGATCCTGAATTCTTGTTCCCCTGCCAGGCTATTGAACATTATCTTTGTCTTCTGCATATTCATCTTCAACCCAATTCTTACACTTTCTCGATTAAGGTCCTCAATCATTTGTTGTAATTCGTCTCCATTGTTGCTGAATAGGACAATGTCATCTGCAAACCGAAGGTTGCTGAGAAATTCGCCGTTGATCCTCACTCCTAAGCCTTCCCAGTCTAAGAGCTTGAATACTTCTAAGCATGCAGTGAATAGCATTGGAGAGATTGTGTCTCCTTGCCTGACCCCTTTCTTGAGAGGTAACTTTCTTCTTTTCTTGTGGAGAACCAAGGTAGCTGTGGAATCCTTGTAGATGTTTGCTAAGATAGTCACGTATGCCTCCTGTACTCCTTGATTACGCAATGCCTCTATGACTGCTGGTATCTCTACTGAATCAAATACCTTTTCATAATCTATGAAAGCCATGTAGAGAGGTTGATTGTACTCCGCAGATTTCTCGATTACCTGACTTTTGGCATGGATATGATCCATCGTAGAATATCCCTTCCTGAAGCCAGCCTGTTCTCTTGGTTGGCTGAAGTCAAGTGTTGCCCTGATTCTATTGGAAATTATCGTGGTGAATATTTTATACAATACTGAAAGCAAGCTAATGGGTCTATAATTCTTCAGTTCTTTAAGGTCTCCCTTCTTATGGATTATTATAATGTTGGCCTTCTTCCAGCTCTCTGGTACACATGAAGTTGTGAGGCATTGCGTATAAAGGGCCGCAAGCTTTTCAAGCTTTTCACATATAGAACTCCGCAATTCGGCAATGGAGAATAGTCCGACAATTTTGTAAACTGCGCCTAATGACACTTCTAAAGCCAACAAAATCCGTTTAGTATACAGCACTAAAGCATACGCCATTATTATGGCAAGAGGACTTTTTCAAAGCCCTCGTGAACATTGACAGAAATTCTTATGTTAGCAATTATTATACAAAATTTATCCGCGGTAGGTGATCTAACGCATGCTGTTTTGCGAATTGTGACACCAGTTTTGGGTGCAGAATTAGGAATGTGCAAGCTTCGTGCTTCTATAAGTTTGAAACATAGCAATTTGTGGCAATCTACCCTCAAAACATTCGAGCCGTAAAGCAACATTCTGTTTAATGCACTCACTATAATCAAACTTCGACTCCCAAAAGCAACAAACTTCATCCAAATTAGTACAGGGGACGTTGCACAAACTTGTTTCTGCGGTTATTTTTTTTAATAGCGGTATGGAAGTTGTCCCCGAGCTAGACCTTAAGCTGTATGAGCAAATCACGCTTCTACAAAAGCAGGAAAGGCACTCGTTCCTTGAGAGGAGGTGAGCGAAAAAAGACGCAAAAACAAATGAAGCTGATACGGACGGCACTTTGAAATTGTCACAGTGCGACTTCCCTGGACTGTTAATGTTTTAGCTTGTTTAGTAAATTCCCCCTTCCACATTGGCAAAAAATTTTCACTCTTACCGCGAGCAGACGTTTTGTACGCTAGAACAGACGCTACAAAGATATACGGTTGGCTCCGCCGCCTTGAAATTTGCGCGATATCTCGCCATGACCAAATAAAATTGGACGCTCTGTGCTGCGGCCTAGTTAAGTGTTTATCGGCAAAAACAATGGATTACGTCTGGTGCTCGAAGATCCAAAGACTGAACTTGTGAAGTTTTGAGAACTTTTACTCCAACCAACGGTCTAAATGGGGAAAAATAAAAAGAAAGCCTTTGCTAAGCGTGACTTCACCCTGACGTATACCGGTATTGGGGTGTTGGAGCGTAATTCCAAGATGACAATTTGACTGTAATTTTTCTCTTGTAAAGATTGACCGGTTACCGCGAAATCATCGAGAGGGAAGCCTTCAAGGATACCTTACTTACCTCTACTGATTCAGTTTTACTTTAGTGTCCCTTTAACAAGAAATGCCTGGATCAACTCAAACTCGGCAATTTGAGGTTAAGCTGTATAACAAAGTTTTGCTGTCGCTTCCCAGTGAACATTCGAAGTCAGTCAGTTTGGTTAATACAACACCTGGATCCTTTAAATCTCGTCAGTGTTACTTATAGGTGCGCCTAATGTTTCAGAGTAATGACCACAATAGCTATCTGCTTTCATATATCGCTTGGTATACTCGAAAAAAGCACCCCCCTAAAATTATCACAACAAAGATAATTATGGAGCAACGAGCAACCATGATAAATTCGACAAAAAGACTTATTTTCCCGGCCTCGTTACTCAGCGGCTACGGTGTTGTTGTGCTGAGCCCAAATTCACGGTTTTGAGAACCAGCTACGGTGAATACACTGCATTTGTTGGAGCACTGCAGAGCGGCTTGATTGCCGAGCTTTGAGTGCCCGTTAAAGCGCCATTGTTGAGAAGCGCTAGATAAGTTTACAGTGACAAATTATTATTTTTTGAGATTGATAAAGTATTTTTTGAGAAGTCTATTTTTATTGTTACACAGCTAACAGAATGACTATTTGAAGATAAACCAAAGATCAATCTATGATTTCTTGAATTTCACGCCTAAATTTAACCGCCGGTTCGTCAGTGTGGCGTCATGTATTTCGAAGTAGTTTTGTTTGTATGTGGGCAATTATTAATTGCTTAGTTCTGACCATCAAGGCGAAACTTGAAACCTTTTTCAAGGGTTATTTTAAATACTTTTTTCTCTTTTTCGTTATTACCTCTGCCATCGACACACCTTTCATATTAGATTGGTCGCCCATTCTCAGCGGTAAAGCGGCCTTAATAAACACGAGGATGGATAAGATTCGAACTTGATAGAAGTAAACAAATTGATGACCTGATTGATAACGCTCTTCTACAGGGGATATATGCGACCGGTCAGGTCACTGGCCGCTATAATCGTTATCATTTGCAGCAGCAGTCGCGGCCACGCCAACAAAACCTTAATTCATTGGCCTTGTATTTGCAGGTTAGTGCTAAGTGCCCTCTTCGGCGGCCCCTGGTGATTTGGCATTTCCCGGAGCCTACCTGCACCTTCAGGGGTGCCGATGGACAAGTCGCCTGGTGATGAATGGTGCTCGTCGACGCTGATGTATATTACGTGTAGCCAGCAGGCCTCATTCCTGGAGTTGTTTAAGAAAGCGCCGTGCGCCATGATTACCAACAGCAGTTGCAGCCAAGCGAACATCTAATTAAGCCACAGTCCTTTTATCTGATGCTTGGTAATGACTTTATTTCCGTTTCGTCTTCTTTCTCTTGTTGCTTTGTCACGGCTGCTGCTGAGCTATTGAAGTGCTAGCGGATATTTATGTGCATTTGCCAAGCGACAGACCTCGCTTTGCAAAACAGCTGAGTTTTTATTTTGTCTGAGCAATACATGCGATGCATGTGAACCACGATTTTGCCACATTACTGCCAACGAAATCATCACAAAGCTAAAATGAGGCACCATGAAAGTAATGGCAGCGCTTACACTTCATTCAAAAATCAGCAATGTCTAGATATAATGTGCTAACCATTCCCACTGGAAAGAAGATTGTGCTGCCATTCTGAGGCAGATTGGGGAAGCAAATTTCTGCCCTGTTTCTCCTTGAGGACTCAGAGATTCTGTTCACCTCACAGCCTGAATTTCCAAAGAAAAGCTATACATTTCGCGCTTTCTTACAAGCAATACAAAACTCAGACGACCTGTTCAAGAAACGCACCGGGCGGGAATTCTAAATTCCCATATTAGATATACTGGGTATGGGCGCTAGTGAATGGTCCTCCCGAAACCCAATGGCGCAATGAAACGTGAGAACTCCTCGCGGGACCCCACATGGGTCCGATAAATGGAGCAGCAATGATCCATCCCAGGCGTTCACTCGTGGTCGGGACAAAGCGAGAGCGCAACACGTTGGCACCCGAAAGATGGTGAACTGTGCCGGAGTCAGGCGGATCCCACTTCGAATGAGGCGATATGTATGAGAAATACTAATTGACAGTGTACAAAAAAAAATTCTGTATTGAAACGCCCATGCCTTGAAGAAGGAAAAAAAGAAGTGGGTCTTATATTTATAGAGAAATAAACTAAAGCTCGACATACGAATATCAGGGTATACCGTGTTGCCACTGAACCAAATCAGTGCATCTAAGCATAGCTATGGCTCTTGTCTTTTCTTATAGTTTTTGTACCTTCTCAGTATTCGTGGATCTGCTTTCACTTGCCGATCTCAAGTGTTCCTTATCTCATAACAAATGATCTGTTAAGCACTTTGACGCTACGAGCCTTCGACACAACCATGACAGTTCATGTGAATTCACTGCCTCTCTCGCCCCGCAAATTACTAGTGTCAACGATATATACTTTTGTGTGATGCAGCTGAGGAGTGTAAATTTCATGTATCGTGTATTCACGACGTGCACGGCTCGTGTCAACTTAAGACTCGTCATTTCATCTGGACTACCGTCAGCTAGGCTCTCCAAATTTAACAAGACACCCACCGCCATTCAAGCAACATGACCATTCATACAACACGACATGACCATTCATGCAACATGACCTTCGCACTTCAGACAGAAAAATTCACACTTTCTGCAGCGGCGACATACTCGGCACAGCCTCATCGAATTTAGGAATCTAGACGAAGTGCTTGAAAACTTTTGCTCACTTCTCATCAAAAGTGTTTCTCAATGTATGGGAGAAGACCCCATAAGCTGATGAGATTTAAGTCGTCTCTGTTCTGTCCGCATGTCGCACAATACCTCGATTCATATTTCTTGATTTAGATTTTCTTTGTCTACAAGACAGAAAAAAAAAACGAAATGACTTGGACAAGAACAATAAGCTTGTCGTTTATTCAGAGTCTCTTCAGCATTGGCGTACATTTCTTGCAATAACGCATATTAACGTATGTCATATTTTCGCTGCTCAACACAGGCAAAATCAGGCTCTATGCATTATAGCAGTGCCGATTCAGAATGTAGCATTAATAAGATGTGATAGAAATACAATTTCGTCGCTGAATAATTACTTTCTTTTACCACAGCTAATCATGCTTTACACGCTAGCCTCTAGCTCTCATAAAGCTTTATCGACCTTAATGTTTTGAAAAACTCCGCAATAAGGCTCAAAAAATTTACTTCCTGTCCATATCTGATGCTATCTATGGCAAAATGACATCTTGCTTTCCAGCTATTAGCATACAGAACAGTCTTCCATATCAGATGAACACATATCCACCTCTTCCTATGTCCAAGAAGTCATTAAGAAAACTATATTTTGAACGGCTACATTTTTAAACTATAGAGCGCTTGTTTAACACTGCACCATTGTGATGTTCTTTACCTCGATGTCTAAAGTGCCAGTTTGTTGGGCAATTTGTGTATTTATGCTATTTTTCTTCCATATTCACTAGCGTAAGTTATTGCACATATTTTTATATTATGTCTTATTCGTATAATACTGCGCATGGACCTTACGGGAGCATTTTGTTCACATTGGTATCGTGTCCTTCACATATGTGTATCTTTAGCCTATCTGATCATCAGTAAATAAATATTTTTTTATTTTAATTTATTTTATGAGTGGCTGGCACCCCAACATTGTCCAAGAAGAAATGGTCCCATATATAGAATATTTGCTAGCTCAAGCGTTGTTGTACAAATAATCTCGCACTATATAATTCGAGATGGTAATGCTAGAATATATATATATATATATATATATATATATATATATTGTAAGGCAGCAGCACAGCTGTTGTCTCGTCGCCTTTATTTGGCTGAGCCACGCGCTGAACGAAGACGACGCGCACAGTGATGATGATTATGTACAGGTGAAGAAGATGAAGGATTAATATTTTGCTCACACTAATTACCCCCTCGCGCGAAAGCGGCCAACCTGGCCGCTGGTTATAGCGGTGCGGTACGTCGTTGGAAGGGCTTTAGGCGCGAAACGTGGACAATTTCTGTGCCACGGTAGCGGCCATCGGAAGGCGTGACAACGGGAGTGACGCGGTAGTTCACTGGCGAAGTTTGCTCTACAACAGTGTAGGGCCCTATAAAACGCGACTGAAACTTGTCGCACAGGCCAGGAACTCGAGTGGGTGTCCACAATAACACTTCATCGCCGGGGCTGAACTGAACGACGCGGTGAAATGCATCGTAGCGAGTCTTCCTATCCTGTTGACTTGCCTCGGTGTTGAGGCGGGCGCGATGGCGACACGCGGCAAGGCGAGATATTAACTGCTCACTCAATGACGCCGACGATTTCACGGGGGCATCAAAAAAAGAGACGTCGAGGAGAGAGGTCGGTTGACGCCCGTAAACTAGAAAGAATGGTGAGTAGCCAGTAGTGCGCTGTGCAGCGGTGTTGTAGGCAAAAGTCACGAATGGCAGGATGGTATCCCAGTTGGTGTGGTCAGCGTTGATGTACATGGAGATCATGTCAGAGAGAGTTCGATGGAAGCGCTCTGTGAGGCCATTAGTCTGAGGATGGTAGCTGGTAGTCGTCTTATGGATGGTGTTGCATGTGCGGAGGACGTCCTCGAGTAGCTTCGACAGAAACGCCTTGCCACGGTCACTCAAAAGGACGCGTGGCGCTCCATGTCGTAGAAAGATGGCTTCCAGGAAGAAAGTCGCAATCTCCTCCGCGGATCCTGAAGGTAGCGCAGCTGTTTCGGCGTACCTGGTCAAGTGGTCAACTGCAGTGACGACCCATCTCTTGCCGCTAGCTGATAATGGCAGCGGTCCGTAGAGGTCAATCCCGATGACTGCGAATGGAGCGTCAGGACAGGGAAGAGGTTGCAGCAGTCCAGCCGGAGGTGAAGTGGGCCGTTTGCGGTGCTGGCAGAGCGAGCAAGACGCGACGTATTTCGCTACGCAGGTGGCAAGTCCAGGCCAGGAAAAACGACTGCGGATGCGTTCATAGGTCTTGTGAAAGCCGAGATGTCCAGCCGTGGGATCATCATGAAATGTCTTCAATATCTGTTCCCTGAGTGATCGAGGAGCGACAGGAACCCAACGCTGTCCTTCGGGGTGGAAGACATACCGGTAGAGGATTGATTTTTCACACTTGAAGTTCTGTAACTGGCGACGGGCTCGCGCGTTAGGAGGACGAGATGAGCCGTGAAGGCGTTCCATAATTGAGTGGCAGTAAGCGTCGTCGCGTTGGTGGGACGCGAACGTCTCAGGGTGGAAAGAAGGAAGACCGTTGAGAGCGGCGAGTGAAAGAACTGCAGAGGACGCGTTTACAGGCTCGGTGACGGATGGAGGCTGGCCGGGAACGTCGGACTGCGGTGGTAACGGACAGCGGCTGAGAGCATCTGCATCGTTGTGTTTCTTGCCGGATTTGTACGTGACGTCGAAGTCATATTCTTGCAGACGAAGTATCCAGCGACCTAAACGGCCAGATAAATTCTTTAACGTCGACAACCAGCATAAGGCATGGTGGTCGGTCACGACCGTAAAGTGGCGGCCGTGTAAATACGGTCGGAATTTTTGGATGGCCCAAACAACGGCGAGGCACTCCTGCTCAGTGATTGTATAATTTTTCTCGGCCGATGTTAGCGTCCGACTTGCGTATGCGACCACGCGTTCCTCAAAACGTTGTCGTTGCAAAAGAACAGCGCCGATTCCATGGCCGCTGGCATCAGTATGGAGTAGAGTGGGTGCGGACTCATCGAAATGACAAAGCACTGGCTCAGACGTGAGGGCACGCTTTAAAGTGTCAAAAGCCGCTTGGCACTCGTCTGACCATATGTATGGAATTCCTGAGGGAAGGAGTCGGTGAAGCGGAGCCGCGATGGTAGCGAAGTCACGTATGAAGCGCCGGAAGTAAGAAGCCAGGCCAAGAAAGCTGCGAAGTTCTTTGGAGCGTTGGGGCCTCGGAAAGCGGAGGACGGCGGTAATCTTTTCGGGGTCAGGCCGAATGCCGTCTTTGCTTACGAGGTGGCCCAGTACTTTAATAGTCTTGCTGGCAAAGTGGCACTTTTTGGTATTCAGCTGAAGACCAGCAGCAGAGAGACACGTCAGAACTTCATCGAGGCGCTGCAAGTGGAGTTGGAAGGTTGAAGAAAATATGACTATGTCGTCAAGGTAGCACAAACAAGACTTCCACTTAAGGCCCCGCAGAACAGTGTCCATCATTCGTTCGAAGGTTGCTGGTGCATTGCAGAGGCCAAAAGGCATGACGTTAAATTCGTACAGTCCATCAGGTGTTGCAAAGGCAGTTTTTTCCTTGTCGGCCTCATGCATCGGAATTTGCCAATAACCCGAGCGTAAGTCAAGACTGGAAAAGTATTCCGCGCCTTGCAATGAATCTAAGGCGTCGTCAATGCGAGGCAAAGGATATACGTCTTTTCGGGTTATTTTGTTCAAGGCACGGTAATCAACACAAAATCGCACTGAGCCATCTTTCTTGCGCACCAAAACGACGGGTGACGACCAAGGGCTGGCGGAGGGGCGGATGATATTTCGCTCGAGCATGTCGGCAACGTGCTTGTCGATTATCTCGCGTTCGGCGGAAGAAACGCGATATGGTCGACGGCGGACAATAGAACTTCCATCGACGTGTATGCGATGAGTTGCCGCTGAAGTCTGTCCCAAGAGAGGTGAGTGTACGTCGAAGGAAGATTTATGTTTCGACAACAAGGCCAGTAGTTGATGTGCTTGCTGCGGAGTCAGATCCGTACTGATTGCGCTGGCGAGAGCAGTAGCAGGAGCAGCAGCTTCAGGTGGACGTGGTTCTGCAGTAACAGTACTCGAAGCCATCACCGAGACAGGCTGTGTGTCCACACCGCAAACCACGACAGCACCTTTGGGAAGCAAAATTGGCTCATTTGTGACGTTGAGTACTGTGAGAAGGGCCGTGCCGTTGATGAATCGAACGAGACTCGACGCTAGTGCAATTCCTTTGGAGAGGCAACGGGCTGATGGGGTGACTAGAACATCGCCATTGTCAATTACGTCGGAAGCAATCACAAGAAGTTGCTCGTGGCCAGGTGGGACCACACAATCGGCTACGGTTCGCAGACGGTGGCGGGACTGAGGCCCCTTGTCGGTGTCATCGGTCTCGCGCATGTGGACAAGGCGCTGTCGGCAAGAGATGAAAGCGGCAGCGGCAGAAAGAAAGTCCCAACCAAGAATGAGCATATAAGCGCAGGAAGGCAGCACTGCGAACGGAATATGGTGGCGAATCCCATCAATAAAAACTCGAACGGTACACTGTGCCGATGGCCGTATCGTAAGGTTATTCGCGCTACGTAAAGGAGTGCCATGGTAAGGTGTAGTGACCTTGCGTAGACGAGAGCACAAATCGGCATGAATAATAGAAATAGCGGCTCCCGTATCAACTAATGCTCGAACAGGCACACCTTCAGCATACACTAATAACAAATTGGCCGGGCTCTCAGGAGGTGTTGTTTGTCCGAGCGATGCAGCTTCCCCTCCAAAAACTGCACCATCTAGTTTTCCGAGTGGTAGTCGGTATGGGTGACTGGCTGGAGAGGCGATGTTGAGCGTCGGAGAGGGGAAGGAGAGCGGCGGCGTCCTGGACGGTAGTTTCGAGGAGCGTCGGGAGGAGCGGGTGGGGAGAAGGAACGTGTTGAAGGGCGGCGCTGGTATTGGCTCGGAAAGGACACCAGATCCCTCTCGTAAGCATCGTAGCCGCGGCGTTCGTCCTGCTGGCGCTTTCGACAAAACCGCGAGATGTGGCCTCGAATGCCACAATAATAACAGATTGGGCGGGAGGAGCGCCAGGGGGCGTAAAATGCAGGTACAGGTGCACGTGGTGTAAAGGCTGCGACTGTCGTTCTGAGGAACCGGAAGGGCACGCTGAGCGACGGAAGGCTGCATGGCAGCAACTTGGGCGTACGTGAGTGGCGGATTTGGTGGTGTCGGAGGGTCAGGGCGTACAGCGGAAACCAAGGAAGACAGCTCGTCTTTGATGATGTCTCGTAGCCCAGTGGACGTAGAGTGAGCTGGAGGAGCAGCAGAGCACGACAGGCCTTGTGCTTGAAGCTCTTCGCGGATCAGAGCCCGAATCAACGTGCGCAAATCGGCATCCGAAGAAGGTCGCGTGTCACAGACGTCTGGCTGTAACCGGATGGCTTGTAGGGTATCCAGATGCTGGCAGGTCGCGATGACATCGTCTACGGTGGTGGGGTTTTTAACTGCTAGTGCGTTAAACGCAACGTGTCCAATGCCTTTTAAAATGTGTCGAACGCGATCGGTCTCGCTCATTGCCGCGTCGACGCGGCGGCAAAGGGAAAGGACGTCTTCAATGTACGAAGTGTACGTCTCCCCTGGTTGTTGCATGCGCGCATCGAGCTGCCGCTTTGAAACTTCAGAACGGATGGATGGCGTTCCGAAAATCTTCCGGACTTGGTGCTGGAAGGTGGTCCAATCGGGCAAGGCCCTCTCATGGTTAAAGAACCACGTCTTCGCGACATGGGACAGGTAGAAGGCGACGTGGCGAAGTTTCTGAGTGTCGTCCCAGTGGTTGTACTTACTCACCCGGTCATAGTTCTCCAGCCAGTCCTCGACGTCGTCGCGCGGGAGACCAGAGAATGTAGTGGGGTCACGCTGCGGGGCGGTAACGGTCCATACGGAGGCGGCTGGTTGGGGGCATCGGGGGTGATGCCGGAGGCTCCGGGTTGCGGTACTTGGGTCATGGCAGTGGACAGGCGGAGCAAACGGCGACCCGAACGAAGCTCCAGTGGAACTCGACGTCGTAGAGGTCTAGGGGATCGAAAGCAATCTCCACCACTTTGTAAGGCAGCAGCACAGCTGTTGTCTCGTCGCCTTTATTTGGCTGAGCCACGCGCTGAACGAAGACGACGCGCACAGTGATGATGATTATGTACAGGTGAAGAAGATGAAGGATTAATATTTTGCTCACAATATATATATATATATATATATATATATATATATATATATATATATATATATATATATATAAGGAGAAGACATGGAACCGAGGGGCTCGATTTTATTAATGATATCAGAGGAAGGCAACATAGACACCAAGGGCAACACGGGGACACAGACTTAGTTTCCCCTGTTTTGTCCCTGGTGTCTATGTGATTGAATGAATGTCTGTTGTTGAATGGCGCAAGGGCCAGTTATGGCCAAAGAGCGCCATGCCAGTGTTAATAAGTTTGCAGTGGAGCAATGAGTTTGACGACGTAGATGAGACGAGGCTGCAAAGGGGCCTAACATAATTCCTGTAAAGTGCATAAAATCTATAGATAATAAGATTGTGGCAATGGCTAATGAGGTGCACTATGAACATGTAGAATGCATTGCGAAGGAATGATACGATTTACAAATTATGACAGATCCAAGAATGGGCCAGAAGCACGAGTGCCTAAACTGACCCCTTGAAACACAACGGCCTGGAGTCATGTGCTATAATAAACTATCACAGCTACATCCTCTGGAGAGATGATGCGCTAAGAACTTATTGGGCTAATGACATGTAGCACAACATCATTCAAGAAATCGAGGACTGCTTTGGCATTAAAAAGCAGTTCTTCACCAATAAACATCATGGGATGAAGAGGGATATTGTAGCGGTATGCTACAGGAAAATGTGTCCTTCTCTCGGTTTCGGCTTCCCGACACTCCAAGAGGACGTGGAGGATGGTCAGCCTCTCACAACATCTACCACAGGTTGGTGGTTTATCACCAGTCAGGAAAAAACTGTGGGTGCCGTACGTGTGTCCTATTCTGAGACGACCGAATAGGACGTCAGTTCGTCGTGTTTTCGTTACGGGGGTGGGGGGGGGGGGGCAGAAACCTATCTGTGGTTTAATCAAGTGAAGCTTATCTGTTGCAACGTCCCACAAGCGCTGCCAGTGTCTTCGCAGTTGCATTCGCAGGAATGGTTTCAAGTCTGTTACAGGCCCAGCAGCTGTAGGGTTGATGCGGGTGATGTGACTGATGCGGCCATTCAGTCGGCAAGAACATTGCCCTCGATGCCTCTATGCCCAGGCACCCAGCATATAATGACAGGCTGGTTAGATGCATATGCTCGACACAGAACAGAATAGAGCTCAATGAGTACAGGATTTTTCTGGTTACAGGATGACTTCAAGGCTTTCACGACACTTTGAGATTCTGTAAATATGATAGTCCTTCGAAGTTTTCATTTCTTTATATGCTTTGCAACTGACAATAGAGCGTAGGTCTCAGCTTCCCAAAGTTTTCAGCCAATGGTCAGCGGTATATGTGCATTTCCTATTATAGACCGATTTGTTTTGCGCAGGGGGACTTGCGGGAACACCGGAGCGCGCGGCTCGCTCAGCGCCGACGTAAGCACCTTCGTACGCATTGCGCGCCAGCGCGACTTGACCCGAAGGTAAATTCATTCGTTCTGAACAAAAACTGCTCGCCTGCTTAGTTCTCATTTAACAACCGCGAACATCGCACATCGCAGATGAATGTTCGATAAAGAAGAACAGACCAGCAGGCGTTTTATTATTTTTTTTTTCGCGACACATTTCGCGGGGCAACGTAAAATGCACCCGGCGCCGTAGCAGGAAGGCGAAGGAAACGGCGCTTGCAGTGCTTTCTGCACTAGCGCAGTGCACCTTCAATTGGTCTCCGCACCTTGTGCAGCTCTAGGTGACTTGCAATGTCTAACCAAGAACCGGCAAGTCTCTAACTCAACCCCTTAGTCCATGCAGCAAGTATTCAAGGATCTTCAGCAAAGTTATCAGTTTATTCCATAAAGCGAACAGCAGTCGCCGAGATATAACGAAACGCAATTTCCGTCAGCGGTTCAGCTAGCACTCACTCGTCTCAGAAGCTGCTGTAGATAGGTAACTTATGTATTTACACACCACACAGAAATATACCGCGTACGGAATGCTCTTCCTTTCGTCTTATAGCCGTTTCGATAAGGTTAGCGGCTATTCGCTATAGCAACTGCTTAAAAAGCGTGCTTACCTTTCATTCTCTTGGAAGCGGAAAAAGGCGGCGCTGTTGTCCCTTCCCGTGCTCGTCAACCACACAGCCTCAGGGAAACGTCTTGCGGCCTTTCTTCTGTTTTCGTAGATCGCTGGAGCCACCGGCCGATGCAGAAACAAAATGTTGCAGCGCACAACAGAAGGCAAGGACGTGCACGTGTGCTGAGGTGCAAAAAGCGCCAGAAGGAGACGAACGGAATGGCAGCCGAAGCGATAAGACCGATAGTGCCGCCCATTGGCGCAACATGTGAAGCAACTAAATCAAGATATAGCATGCTAAAAAAGAAAATAGCCAACAACACATTTTATTTCTTCATATAATTGCATGACTCTACTTTATTGCTGTGTAGGTTGAAAATATAGAGCCACATATGCAAAAGTTACTGAATTTTCCTTTGGCTACCAGTGTCATTGCGACGCTTTATTGCCGATACCGAAACTAGCCCGACTGTCCACCGCCTGGCCCAAAGAGCTAAAGACGGGAGGATAACAGGAATGACAGCCAGTATAATTTTACTGGACATAAACGTCACAATACGGTAGCGCTGTACTGCGGTTAACTGACTGGATGTAGCCTCCGATATCGGCATAAGCTTCTGGAGCATGTAGTTTGCAAAAGCACGACCTTCGAGATTCAATTTCGTTACTCCGGAGAAGACGTAGCTGGAAAGAAGGCAAATATTTATTATCACTTTTTAAGTTTAAGGTTCATAGTTGACCTATCTTTATTTTTAAAGATTACGCGGGGATTTTAGCATAGCCATGCGCGAACGTTTGCCGGTGGACGCTAGCCAATCAGCGCGCCGGCCACGGAGCACCTTCTGCTTGCAATGGCCGATGGACTAGGGGCTGCTACGAGACCTACCGAGCACAAATTCGTGATCACCGTCCATATACACGCTTCCTGTGGCGTCAAGTGTCGTGTTTTCGATAAGATTTGACCGTATGTTGAATCGGTGGAACTACATTTTCTCGTAGCGTAAGGAATAAAGACGACAAACGGGTGATGCCTGGCGTGCTACAGCACCCAGAGCTTCGGCCTCAGGGCAACAGACGTACTGCTTGCACGCCTAACATATACGGCCATGCTACGTAAACAACTTGCACCACTCCACCAACTCATTCTTATAAATCAATGAGTTGTGTGCCCATGCAATCACTTATGCGGTCCACGCTGCCGTACTTCTCTTCGACCTCCGCTAAGGCCAACACAGGAATCACATGCAGTTTTGAAAATAAAGGCACTATTAGCAGAGACTGCAGGCCCCACGTTTATCAGACACCGAACATTTATGTATAATTTTAGCAGAGTAGTGGAGGGGAGGTATCGGCCATCAACAAGGGCGAGATCCAAAACAAAAGAAAGGAAAAAAAAAAAAGGTCGTGACAGTCGGGCTTAGAACATGTCAAAAAGTTCCTCGACAACCACGATTTTAAGGTGGAGCAGTTGTAGCCTATCTACTTGATACATCAATTATGGATTCGACTCCCAATGTTAACATTTGCAATTTATTTATACTGTAAGAACCGTTATGAATATCCCATTTCTGTAGGTTATCTTGAACTAGGCATGCTGAAATTAACGGCTGGCAGCTCAGCTTTAGAGAAGGCAGCGCTTGCTTTTACCGCAAACGGCTGCAAAAAAATATTACGCTGTTCCCGCTTCCGCTATGGCGGAAATTCAGTCTACTATTATGAGCGGGTGTACCATAGAAAAGTCGGCCACTGTATAATACCGGTGTCACGGGAGAAATATTCGACTGGAATTGAGCCCGATCTGGAATATTGCCCCCGTGACATCGGTATACGGTGGCAGACATTCTGATGGTACTCCTGTTCATCATAGTAGACTGGATTCCCGCCATAGCACAAACGGGAACAACGTAATATTTTAAACATTCCACTGCAATCGATCCCGATCTGGAGGCGAAAGGCAAAAACGCCCGTGTGCTTGCTTGCCTTGTAGTGCACGTTAAAGAACCCCATGTGGTAAAAAATTAATCCAGAGCCCTCTACTACGGCGTGCCTCATAATCGGAACTGGTTTTGGCACGTGAAACCCTAGAAAGACGAAGAAGAGCCCGATCGAGGAGGAGGAAACAACTTTATTAAGAAAAATTTCAGGGCGTTGTAGGTGGCCGCTTGTCTGCGGCGACCTCTTCCGCCCAGGCAACGATTCCTTTTTGTAGCTTTTCTTCAGGAGACCGTATTAGGGTCTCCGATGTCTTTTCAGAGGGAGCTGGCAGAAACTCTCTGGGTGGGGGAAGATCCTCGCATTCCCAGAGGATGTGTCTTTGGTTTGTTATGGACATTTTTGTCGCAGTTTTGGCATATTTCGCCAACCTCCCCATCTGTGAAGATCGGTAAGCGATGAGGAGTGATAAGGCTGTTAGTTTGAATTCGGCGGAGGATAGTGGCCTGCGCTCTCGTAAGGTTACTGTGTGGTATTGGGTATATTCTCCTGTTCTCTTTGTTGGTGAGTTCGCTGTAGGAAGTCACTACCTCTCCCATCGGGGTGTCTGGTTCCAAGGAGAGCGCGACCCGGTTTGTTAACCCTCGGGCCACTTTATGCGCTTCCTCGTTGCCGGGATTTCACGAGTGAGCGGGGACCCAGACAAGATTGTTTTTGTTCTGTCTTTCTGAGTGAAGTTTTTCAGATCTTGGCGGTATTTAGTCCCACACTACCCCTCATAAAGCTGAGAATAGCGCTCTTAGAGTCGCTCAGGACAGTATGGGTAGTTGTGTTCATGATGGCAGCGCTATGGCCACTTGTTCGGCCTCTTTGATTGATGCGGCTCTGGTTGAGGCCACATTTACGATTCTAGATTTTCCGTCCATGGCACTCAGGGTGTATGTGTTGTTTCCCTGGTTGATGGCATCGACGAAGACCGCGGTTTGGTCTTGCTCGTGCTTTTCGCGTAGTTTGTCTGCCCTGGCTTTTCTCCTGCCATCGTGCCTGCCCACCAGGGTGTTTTTGGGTATTGGCTTGATTATTAGGTAATGTCTGATTGTGGGAGGTAGTGGTGCTCTGCCTCCCGTGGTGTATATGGGTTTAATGTTCACTCTACTCAGGATGTGTAGTCCCGTCATCTTTTCTGATAGCCGTATTATTGGTGCTGTTTGTGTGCTTCGATCAGCTGCTCTAGGGTGTTGTGCATTCCAAGTTGGAGGAGCTTCTCGGTGCTGGTATAAACAAGCAACCTAGTGCCCATTTGAACGCTTCTCGAATTATAACTTCTATTTTAGCTTTGTCTGATTTCCTGAGATGATAATAGGGGAAGGAGTAGACCATGCGGATGATTAGGAATGCCTGAATCAACCTACACAAGTCCATCTCCTTCATTCTTCTGTGTCTGTTGGCCACTCGCCTGAGCAGTCCACAAATTTGCTTGGCGGTGTTCTGCAGTTTTGTGAGGGCCGCGGTATTCTGCGTGTTGCGTTGAATAAGCATGACCAGCACTCTAATGGTCAGAACCGGAGGAACCGGGTCGCTTTCCAAGACAATTTTGATCGGTGCCTGTTGTTGGGCGTCAGTGTCTGGCGTCTTTTTGGCTTTATTTCTAATGATTAGGAGTTCGGATTTCGTGAAGGAGCATGTTAGTCCGTTGTGTCTGACATACTCTTGCACATTTGCAACGCGTCGTTTATCGCGCCATCCGAGCCGCTGTTTGTCCAGATGGTAACATCGTCCGCGTATATGGCATGTTTGATGTGTTGTATCCTGTTTCCGTTGTTGTGGTAGGTTCATCATGGTGATATTGAAGAGTAGGGGTGAGAGGACGGCACCTTGCGGGGTGCCTCTTGTCCCTAGAGTAAGCTTTTGACCACGCACTTCACCCAGTTGGATGGGTTGCCGTTCTTTCTTTGAGAAAGTCGGAAATGTAGGCCGATCGAGATTGACCTCAATTGAAAATTCACCGTGTGTCCGGGGTACGAAAGAACGTCTCCATTTATTTCGAAGCAGCAAGTTTAGCAACTCAAGATAACAACTCCACCTCACACCCATTTGTATCAGCGGGACATAGTCTATATCGTTTATTGTCGTTTTAAAATAAACCACATTGTTATGCCAAACCGCATTGCAAGCCCTTCATTTTTTTTTCTGGGTAAACCCACGACAGCTCGCATGGTTGATAAACTAATGTATTTACGCTATTAACGCTGATGGTACCGTTCTATTGTCACTTCGTGTGAGCCTTCCCAGTGTCTGCTGCCAGACGTGGAGAAAGAAACCACAAGGCAAGAACCAAACAAGATGCCCACGCGGAGGGTACATGCATAGCGCGCGTGATTGCTCAACGGTGGCTCCGACTCCTTCGACTCAACTACCGCCTTCGCCGTCAAAGCAGAGACGGCTGTTTTTCCCTGCCGTCGACCGGTCCTGTCAGCCACTCCTCCAAGGTCGGGCGTACGTAATGTTGCCGTTCCCTTACCCTTGTTGCGATAGTGAGGCAAGTAAAACGTGTTGCAGCCCTACGAAAGCACAGCGGCCGGCAACGACCACTGGCAGTCCTCTATGTTGGATCTTTCGGTTCGGGTGACCGCGTTCTACGAGCGACCGCTGGCGCGAGTCGCAATACATTCGCAGCCTGACAATTTGGCAAACTTTTGAGATTTCTAAAGCGAGCGTGAAGCTTAGGCACAAGAGAAAGCTGCGATTAGGTGTTTTGTTTAGTTTGAAGGAAACGCACTTAGCTTTCAATTTCTCAAAGAACAGTGACGTCTTCAGTTGGCCGGTAAAGCGTGAGCTTCAAAGATGCCGCATACAGAAGTCGCCACCATCGCCTGCATATTCGCAGTCTTGGCAGCCTTGCACGGGCGTCCGCTTTGGGTGTCTGTACGCCCAGCCCAACATCGGCCAACATCGGCGACCGTGCCACCTGCCCCCTTCACGATGACCACGGACGTGGACCCGGCCCGGATCCCTTCGGAGTTGCCCGTCACCAAGTGCAACTGCCCGGACAGTCGCTGTAGTGACGTGGGCGACTACCGCTGTCAAGAGGTGAGGAGCACGTTCCGCGTGGCGTACCGCGTCGGCGGTGGAAACCTCGTCGGAGTTGACCAACAAGACGGTGGAACTGACCACGTCGTGCGTGTGCATCGTCAACAGGTCGGCCGGAGCGGTGTGGGGTGGCCAGCGAACCACAGGTGGAGATCCCCATAAGCCGGCGCGGTTCAAGTAGCGTCGGTTGAGTCGTGGATTAAGCGTCAAGCGTGTGTTTGTGCGATTTGTCGCGTTTGGTCGCCTAAGAAGTTTATGTGCATGCCTCTGTGTTTCGTGCACGGATTGTCGCCGCCGCGAGAACCCTTGAAGAATGAATTGTGTCCTTGTTCAATGCTGCATTGCTGTGTGTGAAAGTGTTCGGCGTGTCGACGGCTAAAATTTCACCTTGATCTTTTTTTCTGCGTCGCGAGAGAAGTTGTCTTTTGCTGCCATTTCTTTGTATTTCTTATTTTTGTTTAAGGTTTTTCGTTTTCTTTTTCGGGGAAGAGGTGGGGCGTTGCCATCAAAGAGAATATATGCGTTTCTCTCGTTATGGGGATTAACAGCTGTTGGTATAATTGATGATGTTATTTTCTTAATATTTGGCCGACACATTTTCAACTAGTGCTCTTACCACACTGAAATATTTTGTGCATTACAGTCAATGAGATGTACAGTTCTGGGCGAATGAAATGCAATACTCGGGTCGCAAGGTAGCCGGCACATTTTGCTCCATCGCAGAGCACTAAGTGATCGCTGAGTGACCTTCATCGTATAACACTATTAGCCAGCTTGGTGTTCCCAGCGCTCAACTGTGGCTCTAAAAGCACCGGTAGCCACGCGGTCCGAGTGTTGCCTTTTAATCACTGAACCCTGTTCTAATAGTTTTACACAGTCCCGTAATAGTCGCTAAACAACAATGCCATTTCTATGCGGAGAACAAGGTAACGGATTCAATTTTCACAACGACGGCCGTATTTTAATGCGAGCGCAATGCGACTTCAAATCGTACGTCAAGATTTTGGTGCACCATTAGCAGCCCCAGACAGTGAAGTGTTTCTGTAGCAATCCTTCATCTAGTGCATCCCTTATGTAACCTGCTTTAGAAGCTGAATTGCAACTCAAAATCAATCTCTTTCAAGTATGCCGCCATAATGGCGCATGCAAGTTTAATTTCTAGGCATATGCTTATAACGTGCTCCTGCATTGACTGCCGAACAATGTCGGTGACCCGCTTCACGTTTCACGCTAGAAATGAGTTTTGCTGCAGTACATATGTTTCTGACGTAACTGCGCTACACAACGCTTACGTGAAAATAAAGGTAATACTTTTATATCATTTCGGTGTTGTGATGGTGATGATGTATGGGGTTTTTTGGCGCAAGGGCCAAGGATGGCCAAAGAGTGCCAATTTCGGTGTGTGAGTCCGTGATTTTTTTTTTTTCGGTAAACGATCAAAATCGTGTTTCAAGGGACACTAAAGGAAATTGTAAATCTCCAGCTAGACTAAAATATTAGGCTTTTGTAATAACGAATTCATTATTTGCACCGAGGACAGAGCCTTCGCGCAACCTGTCGTGGATATAGTACTTCTCTTATGTGAAGCGGGGCGTGACGTCAGGGCACCGGGAGGATGCCGGGCCGATGCGGAAGGCAGGTGGTTCGCGGAACTCCACCGAGGACAGTTGACAGAGGTTGATTCGATGGTAGCTGCAGAGGGGGTGACGTGGGGATTATGTCATGGCCTCAGTTTTGACCCGGGCGATTCAAATTGAGGAGTGGCAGCAGGGTGTTCCCTGGCAGTTTTCTAACCAACAAAATCAAGTATTCACGCCCAAAGAACGTTGCTAGATTTCTTGACAGATCTATCGCTATAACCGAACTTCATATTTTCCTTTATTGGTCCTTAAGGGCTGACATACATACTTTTCACATACTTTATGATCAAGCGCAATATTTGATGCTCAATACAGAAAGGATAGAGTTTTGAGCCTACAGCCAGAAAGCCAACTATACGTGCCTTGTTTATGAAGATAAACGCAGTATTATCATTATTATCTCTTACAGTCACTCAGCGTTTACTAGGGGAGCTCTTGCATGGAATTT
>NC_051163.1:49335005-49444108 GCF_013339745.2 Dermacentor silvarum
AGGTCCATCATTTCTCTGTGTTCTCGTGGGCATCGGAAGACCTAGGACTCTCTTGATGCTTTTTCGAATGAGAGTGTTTAATTTAGTCCTCTCGTGGCGTTGCCACTTGTGCATGGATGCGACATAGTTTATCATCATCATCATCATCATCATCATCATCAGCCTATATTTATGTCCACTGCAGGACGAAGGCCTCTCCCTGCGATCTCCAATTACCCCTGTCTTGCGCTAGCGTATTCCAACTTGCGCCTGCGAATTTCCTAACCTCATCATCCCACCTGATTTTCTGCCGTCCTCGACTGCGCTTCCCTTCTCTTGGTATCCATTCTGTAACCCTAATGGTCCACCGGTTATCCATCCTACGCATTACATGGCCTGCCCAGCTCCATTTCTTCCGCTTAATGTCAACTAGAATATCGTCTACCCCCGTTTGTTCTCTGATCCACACCGCTCTCTTCCTGTCTCTTAACGTTACTCCTAAGATTTTCGTTCCATTGCTCTTTGTGCGGTCCTTAACTTGTTCTCGAGCTTCTTTGTTAACCTCCAAGTTTCTGCCCCGTATGTTAGCACCGGTAGAATGCAATGGTTGTACACTTTTCTTTTCAACGACAGTGGTAAGCTCCCAGTCAGGATTTGGCAATGCCTGCCGTATGCACTCCAACCTAATTTTATTCTTCTGTAAATTTCTTTCTCATGATCAGGGTCCCCTGTGAGTAATTGACCTAGATAAACATATTCCTTTACAGATTCTAGAGGCTGACTGGCGATCCTGAATTCTTGTTCGCTTGCCAGGCTATTGAACATTATCTTTGTCTTCTGCATATTCATCTTCAACCCAATTCTTGCACTTTCTCGATGAAGGTCCTCAATCATTTGTTGTAATTCCTCTCCATTGTTGCTCAATAGGACAATGTCATCTGCAAACCGAAGGTTGTTGAGATATTCGCCATCGATCCTCACTCCTAATGCTTCCCAGTCTAAGAGCTTGAATACTTCTTCTAAGCATGCAGTGAATAGCATTGGAGAGATTGTGTCTCCTTGCCTGACCCCTTTCTTGATAGGTATCTTTCTACTTTTCTTGTGGAGAACCAAGGTAGCTGTGGAATCCTTGTAGATATTTGCCAAGATATTCAGGTATGCCTCCTCCACTCCTTGATTACGCAATGCCTCTATGACTGCTGATATCTCTACTGAATCGAATGCCTTTTCATAATCTATGAAAGCCATATAGAGAGGTTGATTGTACTCCGCAGATTTCTCGATTACCTGATTGATGGCATGGATATGGTCCATCCTGAAGCCAGCTTGTTCTCTTGGTTGACTGAAGTCAAGTGTTGTCCTGATTCTATTGGAAATTATCTTGGTGAATATTTTATACAATACTGAAAGCAAGCTAATGGGTCTGTAATTCTTCAATTCTTTAACGTCTCCCTTCTTATGGATAAGTATAATGTTGGCGTTCTTCCAGCTCTCTGGTACACTTGAAGTTGTGAGGCATTTCGTATAAAGGGCCGCAAGCTTTTCAAGCATGATATCTGCTCTATCTTTGATTAAATCTACTGTTATTCCATCTTCTCCAGGCGCTTTTCCCCTGGTCATGTCTTTCAAGGCCCTTCTAACTACATCGCTAGCTATAGAAGGAGCTTCTGTATCCGGTTCATCACTATTTCGAATGGAAGAAGCTTGGTTGTTTTGGCTACTGTACAGGTCAGTATAGAATTCTTCTGCTGCTTTTACTATGTCATCGAAATTGCTGATGATATTACTATGCTTATCTTTTCTAGTTTTCTTCTTACTGATTTCATGCTGCGTCCATATTTTACGGCTTCCTCAATTTTTCCCACGTTATAATTTCGAATATCCCTTACTTTCTTCTTGTTGATCAGTTTTGACAGTTCAGCGAATTCTATCTGATCTCTTGAGTTGGACACTTTCATGCTTTGTCGTTTCTTTATTAGGTCCTTTGTTTCTTGGGAGAGCTTCCCTACAGGTTGCTTTGGTGCCTTACCTCCCACTTCAATTGCTGCTTCTGAGATCAGCCTAGTTACGGTTTCGTTCATTATCTCTTTCACATAGTTCACATAGTTTATGTGGCTCATCAAAAAGGCATGGAACAGTCTGAGGAGGTTGTCCTCCCGAAGACCACCCCGATTGTTGGAGATCCTAACGATTAATCGGATGACCCCTTCCGCCTTGGAAGTCAGACGGTCGATCGTACGGCCGTTCTGTCCGTTGGCTTCGATGATCATGCCCAGAACACGTATGCAATCCACCCTCGGGATTCGCTTCCCCGCAGCCGTGTGCAGCCTAATGTCGACGTCGGCCAGTGGTTTCCAGTTTTTGGGTTTAGGACCTCTTCTCGTGGGCCGATATAAAAGAAGTTCGGACTTTGACGGCGAGAGCTTGAGACCCATTTCCTTGATGTACACTTCAACACAGTCGACGGCCTCCTGAAGGGAGCTCTCCACGCAGCCCTCCGAGCCACCGACACTCCATATGGTAATATCGTCCGCGTAAAGGGAGTACTTCATGCCGTCCAGGCTTGAGAGCTCGGCAGCAAGCCCGCACATGGCAATGTTAAACAGCAGCGGGGAGACGACTGAGCCCTGAGGAGTGCCGAAGGAACCCAGATCGTAGGGCTCAGATTTGAGGTCCCCTAGCTTGATAGTGGCTCTTCTATCCCTAAGGAACGAGCTGGCGAACTTGTGAAAGTTGGTTCCTAGGTTGAGGCGAGAGATGGATTCGAGTATGTGGGAGTGCGAAACACTGTCAAAGGCCTTCTCTAGATCGAGGCCGAGAATGGCCCTAACGTCCTTTGTCTCCTGATCTATAATATGTTGTTTCAACATTTTCATGACGTCCTGAGTCGATAGGTGTGGTCTGAAACCTATCATGTTGATAGAGAACAGGTTTGTTTCCTCAATGTGTTTTGATATGCGATCGTTGATGACGTGCTCGGCGACCTTGCCTATACAAGACGTGAGAGAAATCGGTCTCAAATTGTTAAGACTGGGACTCGGGCCTGGTTTGGGGATGAGAATGACTGACGCCATTTTCCAGTGCTCGGGGAAAACCCCCGACTCCCAAATACGATTGATTTCTTTGGTGAGGATGGTGACAGAATCGTCGTCTAGATTACGTAGCGTCTGGTTCGTGATGCTGTCTGGGATGGGGGCGGATTTCCCGTTAAGATTGGTTAATGCGTTCCGGACCTCTGCTTCATGGAAGGGCTTGTCCATCTCGAGGGCTGGCGATCCCGTGCATTGCGGGTAGCCAGAAGGAGGTCGGGCTATAGCCAAAGGTAGGTATGTTCGGGCTAAAGACTCAATTATTTCCGCGTCTGACTTCGCTTTTCTTTCCGAGTGTAGTATTCTGTCTACCAGGCGTGTCTGTGTGGATCTGGATTTGGTCTCCTGCAGCAGGTGTTTGAGGAGGTTCCATTTTCCCCCCACTCTCATTTGGCCATCAACCGTGCTGCAAATTTCGTCCCAATGCTGTTTATCCAGCGTCTGACAGTGTACGGATATGTCCCGATTAAGACTCGCTATGCGCTTGCGTAGTCTGCGATTCAGGCGGTGTGCTTTCCACCTGGTAACGAGGGCGCTTTTTGCCTCCAGAATATGGGCAAGCCTGCTATCCATTTTACTGACCTTAAGATCAGTCTTCATCGTTTTGGTGGCCGACTTGACGTCTTCACCAAGCTGAGATAGCCACTTGGCGAAATCCGGTGGGTCATTGCCTTCTTGTGTGTTCCTAGATCTGATCTTACGAAAGAGGTCCCAGTCTGTGAACTTGAAAGTTCTAGGGGGTTTGCCCTGAATTTGTAATGTTGTACTTAGTATATAGTGGTCGCTCCCCAAATCCTCGGCCAAGTTAGACCACGAGACCTCTCCCATGGTTGCAACAAAGGTGAGGTCTGGGGTGGTATCCCTAGAGCAAGAATTTCCAGTGCGGGTAGGAAACGCGGGGTCCGTTACCAGAGTCAGGTGTAGATCCGAGGCCGCGTGCCAGAGCTCGACTCCTTTGGCAGTGGTGCGACGGTAGCCCCAAGCGTGATGGGGTGCGTTGAAATCCCCCGCTATCACTATGGGTGCGCCCGCATTGCTAGCGATCGTAATAGCTTTCGATAACAACGTGGTGAAGCGATGGTGCCTACCTTTTGGAGAGCTATATATGTGGAGTATGAAGATGCTGTTTCTTAGCTTGCTGCCTGGTATGATCTCTATCAGAGAGTGTTCAACCTTGCTGTGTCTCATGTGTAGATTGTGCGTGATTGAAGTGTACTGGTTAGACACCAACGTGCAGATACCTCTGCCATCTGGACTTTTTGTGATGTGGGGTGTGTAGCCCGACAGGCTCACCATTTCCGTCAGCGTCTCCTGCAGCATAATAACTTGTGGTCGGATTGACTGGGATTTGATGTACTGCTGTAGGGCTGCCCTTTTTGACTGGAAGCCCCAACAGTTCCATTGCCAAATTCGAAATTGTTATGGTGTCCCGCCATTGTTGAGTATCGCTGGAGCTTTCTCCTGCGAATTGCTACGGGATGGCAGCGTCTGTGCGATCGTGACCTTAGGATTTACTTTTACCGGGGTAGCCTCGGCTGAGTGTACAACTTTAATTTGGTCAGCTTCAATCTTTGTGATTCTGCTGTCCCATGCCGCTATCGACTGGACCACTGCCTTTAGTGCATTTTTGATCTCGGCTAAGGTATCCTTGACCTGCGTTTTGAAATCTGCATCCTCGTCCTTGGCCGGGCTTGCTAGCGCTCTCCTTTTTGTGGGTTTTGCCCCTGGCTGGACGTCCATAGGGACCTCATCGAGGATCGTAGCCGATGCGGCTACTGTACTGGGATGCGTGATAGGAGGAGATGGTGATGGAACCGGGTGGGATTTCCTTAAGTCGGCTATTTCAGCTCTAAGTTGCTCAACAATTGCTCTAAGGCTAGCATTTTCTCTCTGCATCTGTACAAAGATATCCGTATGTTGCTCTGGACGAGTGCCCCCCTTTACCTGTGGGTGTAGGCTCTTAACCTTGGATGCCCAGGTCTGGTGCTGATCTCCTTGCTGCATAGCGATGCGGACGGCAGGTACCCTGGAGCGGGAACGGCCCCTGGATCTCGAACGGCCTCTGGATACCGAACGGTTACCCGCTCCGCCCCTGGAACGGGAGCGCCCTCGTGATGGGTGTAGCTGTTGGCTGACGTCAGGCGAGCGCCAGCTGCTGCTCGGGCCCGCAGCGGTATCGCGTCCACCTGCGCCGGCTGGTAGCGGCGGGAAGTCTCCGCCGCCATCTGTGAAGTTTATGTCGTCGTCGATGTCTTCCGCAAAGGCCGACGTACATTGCATCAGCCGCTCTCTTCTTCTTCTTCGGACTATGTAAGGCACTTGAAAACGTTGCTTACACGTCTTGTCTGCCGTCGGATGTGGACCCCCACACAACTTGCATTCTGGGGTGCAGATGTGACCCTCCGGAAGAGATTGAATACCGCAGCCTCTACAGACCGCCTCTTCTGGGTTGGGACAAACATCGACTCGATGACAGAGCTTTCCACAGGCATAACAGACATCCGTCTGTCTGCGAAACAGGTTGCAACGCACCAAGCTTGTGCCACACATGATGTAATTAGGAACTTTTAGTCCGTCAAAGAGGACTATCACCGTGGTGGAATTATTGATTCTCTTGACCTGTAGTGCAGTAGGGTTCCTTTGGTGCACGATAAGTGAATAAAGCTGTTCTTGACCAATGTCCAAGTCTATACCCCTGATGACACCTTTGCATGTGTTGTCGGGGGCAGCTCGGTAGGCTCTAACTTCAAAACTGGCCTTACCGATAGTAATAGTGTTGATCTTGATGTATGCCCTGGCGTTCTTCTCCACCGGGGTACTGATAACTGTGATGTTCTGCATCATGTTCGGGCAAACCACGTCTTCTGCGACGTCTTCTTCACTGAGCGCTGCAGCCATTGCGAGTGACTGGGCAAACTTGATTTGACTCACATTTCTCATGTCGAGGCCATTTCTAGGTCTCACGATGATTCGATGGCGGTCTTTTGGGAGGTGAGGAAGTCTCGAAGCAGCAATAACGCGCCTCTTCAATGCAGCTCGGGAGCGATGAGACGACGTCGCGTTGCGGGGCATCGAGACGCTTGCTTGCGTCTCGTTCGTGGGGGTATGCGCCGTACGAAGTTTGCGTTTAGCGGTGGCCACGGACCACCCAGAGTCTTGAAGATCATCGGGAGTGATATCCTCTCCGTCGACGGAGATTTGCATAGACATCTTCGGCGTAGAGTGCGGGAAAACCCTTGCGGGAACGGCCGGCGGCCGCTCCGCCGATGGGCAAAAAAGTCTTGAAAAAGAGGTCGAAAAGTCCACCCACCGTGAAAAACTTGGTCGCGATGGAATCCTTGTGACTTTATGCGTTGAGTGGCACAAAAATTCGCTCACAAATAGGCAAGAAACTGACCGGATACATTCTCGAAAGCAGGAGCCGATATTTGCTCGTGCGGTCTAGTCGGCGTCCTCGCGCGTCTCAAGCGGGAGATGGTGCAATTATAATGGAGGGCGCTGTTATAAAATAGGAATGACGTCACATATGGCGCGTGTCATTGGTGGAAGTCAATCGTTCGATTTAGTGCGGCGAGACTGGGCGAATTACACGGAAGATTCACGGTTTACCGATGATTCCCTCCGGAGCTTCGCCCACTCATCATCATTCACCCCGTGGATATGCGGTGTTTTTTTAACATGAGATTACTAAAAAACTACTTGCGCTTTACAATGTCTGAGGAGCACATGGTTAGGCAGGCGCTTATATACGTCCACAGAGACGTCGGCATCAACGTGTCCGAAGTCATTGAGCGCTTCACTAAACTTCCCCGCCGAGTGAAGTTTGTCCTTTAGATAGCGAAGCGGCAAAAATCAATGGAAGTAAAAGTTCTGTTCCTTCAGGTCCATAAACTCGTAATTATGAAAACGTATGACTGTTCATAAGTTTCTAAAACCGCAGAAATTTTCGCCGTTTATTCTAACAGTTAGCATCATGATTAAAATTATCGTGTGAAAACGAAAATTGCGAGGACATCAATAACCAATTTTTACCGATCTTGTTTATTGAAAGCCCGGCCCTCGCGGCGTTTCCCAACAAGCACACTCGGATATTGGGTAGTTTAACTTGCCGCATCAACTGTGGCTTTCGTTTGGTCTTTTCTTTTCTTTTTAGCTAGAGCTTTTACTTCTTTTTTAAGCGGAAGAAATACCCTTCTTTAATTTTGGGTGCAGAAAATTTGTCGCCGCTCTGCAGGCAGTTAAATTACACATTGTCGTACTGATTTCTGCATTATTCTTCTATCAATTCTTCTTACCAATCACTGGTGGCAGCGACGGCGCACAGGCATTGCCTCACGCATTTTCTCTGTATGTGCAGTTATCTTGGCCTGCTGCCTATCATCATTCCCACGTGGAAAGCAAGCACTGATTCCAGTGAGCGACAGCTTCCTGCAAGCCCAACAGGTGTCGTCGGCTTCGTTGAGCACCGCTCATAACAAGCAGGACCATCACCGAGACTTCACTGGTGGCAGCGACGGCGCACAGGCATTGCCTCACGCATTTTCTCTGTATGTGCAGTTATCTTGGCCTGCTGCCTATCATCATTCCCACGTGGAAAGCAAGCACTGATTCCAGTGAGCGACAGCTTCCTGCAAGCCCAACAGGTGTCGTCGGCTTCGTTGAGCACCGCTCATAACAAGCAGGACCATCACCGAGACTTCACTGGTGGCAGCGACGGCGCACAGGCATTGCCTCACGCATTTTCTCTGTATGTGCAGGTTAGTTCTGTTAAAATTTTGACAATTCTTCTGCTTTTGACCTATTCGCTGTCGCTGCTGCCACATTTTCTGTTTTTCGCCTTTGTGCTCTTGCGTGCGAAGTTGTTTGGTTGCCGCTTTCTTGCGAACCTGAAATGCCGACAAATTCAGAGCTTGCCAAGAGGATTGAAGCGATTGAAGCTAAACTAGAAACAGAAAGCACTGAATTCACTGACGACATCCTCGGTAAAGTTCTGTTAAGATTGCAGTCCAGTGGGCTCGATGCTGTAGAACTAAAAAAACAAGTTGAAAACCTGGAGGCAAGTGTAGGTCTCTTAAATGACATCATTGAAAAACTGCGGGAGGAAAAGCTACAGCTTGCAGCTGATAATAAAAGGCTCGCATCAGAGAACAAAGCACTGTCTGAAAGGATGGCTGAGCAGGAGCAATACTCCAGAATGAACAATGTTGAGGTTAGGGGCGTCCCCTGTACCCAAGGTGAGGACTGCATCACTGTACTGCAAACCATCGGCACGAAAATTGGGTGTCCATTAACGGTGACTGACCTTGATGTCGCTCATCGAGTCCCTACAAAAGTGCAAGACAAAAAGAACATCATAGCTAGATTCTGTTCACGCGCAAAAAAGGATGAATTTGTCAGCAAGGCACATAAGGCTAAGCTTCACCTAAGCGACATCGGTGTGAAAGCTTCTGTTGACAGCGCGGTTTACGTCAATGAACATTTGACGCCGCAAAATAAGGCACTCTTTTCGAAGGCGCTGGCTTTGAAAAACAACACAAATGGCAATTTCTGTGGATCAGCAATTGTCAAATCAAAGCCAGAAAAGCCGAGAGAACCAGAGTGTACCGCATTGCCAGTGAATCAGACCTAGCGGTCATTACCTAAAAAGTGTTCAGTTTATACCTGCCTTAACACCTTTTCGTCCATCATGGCGTCATATTACGCAACCAGCAAGTTAAATGACTTCCTTCAGAATAGTAATCGCTCTTTCATTCATTTCAATGCGCGCAGCCTCCGCAAACATTACGATGACTTCCAGAATCTGCTTTCAACTCTTTCTTACACTTTTTCAATCATTGCTGTCTCAGAAACTTGGCTTAGTGAAGTAGATAAAAACTTGTACTGTTTCCCTTTATATAAATCGGAGTATACCCACAGACAGTCTAGTAACCACGGTGGAACTGCTGTCTATATCTCGTCCGGAATCCCGTACAATCGAAGACTCGACCTCACGTGAAATACTCAAAACTGCGAAGCAGTCTGGTTGGAATTCGATCCTAACTTTCTCAACATTGATAATAGAAATTTCATCTTTGGTTGCGTTTACCGTTCACCTTCTTCATCAGCTCCTGATTTTTGTATTTCTCTCGAAAATATAATGACAACGTTATCCATGGAGAACAAAAATGTCATAATTATGGGCGATATGATCATAAACTTAATGGAGTCATCCCCGAGCTCTGTCAGTTATTCATCTTGTTTTCATGGTTTTGGTTACGAATGTCTTATCAATGTCCCTACTCGTTCAGTTCTTGACGGTTCCAGCACTCTAATCGATCATGCGTTGTCTAACCTTTTGAATCCACCCGATGCAGGAGTACTTGAAACTGACATTACTGACCATTTTCCCGTCTTTATCCGCACTACATCTGCGCGCTATTCTTGTCCTAACACTTACACCAAACTTGTTTTCGATAAAACGTTATTCTCAGAAGCTGTATCTCATACTGACTGGTCTTTCGTTTTTGACACCAACGATGCACAGGTAGCCTTCTCGCGATTTCTAACAAAGTTGTTATCACACTATCATTCCCACTCTCAGATGCGCAAATGCAAAAAGAAAGTGGCGTCACCTCAAAACCCATGGCTCACCGATAGTCTGTTAAAAGCCATGCGCACACGAGAAAACCTTTATAAAAAAACAAAAAGACAACCATTCAATATAAACCTGCGCGCGCGGTACAAAAAATTCTGCAACTCACTTTCTGCTCGGCTTAAAAAAGCGAAAACCTTATATTACGAAGAAAAAATACTTAAATACGGTTCTGATGTAAAGAAAAAATGGCAAATAGTGAATTCATTTTTTAATAGGATTCAGGGAACTGATAACATAGCCAAAATATCCCACGATGGCAATATTTATTTAGAGCCACTTAAGATTGCCGATGCTTTCAGCGATTCTTTCTTTCCTAATATCTCTACTCAAGCTAAACAGTATTTATATTCACCAAAGCGCCTTGCACAATCATTTTATATGTTTCCAACCACTCCTGATGAGGTGGTATCAGTAATTAACAATTTAAAAATAACAAGCGCTGGGCTGGATAACATTCATCCTGGTCACGTTAAATTAATTTCCAAATCAATATCATTTGTTCTGTCTGAAATTATTAACCTCATGTTTAAAACAGGCACTTTTCCTCGTGAGCTTAAACGTGGTAGGGTTACTCCGGTTTTTAAGAAAGGTGATCGATCATTACCATCTAACTACAGACCTATCTGTGTTTTACCATTCTTCAGCAAGGTCATCGAGAAAATAATCGAAAAGCGATTAATAAAGTACTTAAACAAATTTAATATTCTTTCACCTGACCAGTTTGGATTTCGTTCCGGGTATTCTACTGACCTAGCGCTTGTATGCCTCACTGACCAACTGAAGAAAGCCATTGATGACGGTAAATTTGCAGGATCTTTATTTGTAGACTTTTCAAAGGCATTTGACAGCATTGACCACGAGATTCTTAGTGTTAAACTAGATTCAATAGGTATAACAGGTCCTCCATTACTACTATTGCGCAACTACTTACGAGACAGATATCAGGTTGTTAGTGTTTCCGATGCTTATTCTAAACCAAAAATAACTAATTTAGGTGTACCACAAGGATCCATTTTGGGCCCGTTACTCTTTTTACTATATATTAACGATCTACCTAATTGCCTCACGTCTTCTAGATGTATACTATATGCCGATGACACAACAATTATTAATTCTGATGAATGTCTGTCAACGGTAGTAACGAGGCTTAATACTGATCTTCATAACTTGTTAGGATGGTGCAAAATGAATAGACTTACCATTAATCCCACTAAAACAAAATTTCTTCTCTTCTCATCCCAAATAAATCATCACTATGCATTCCGCCCATTTCCATAGGTAACCATTTATTATCAGCAAGTGAAGAATGCACTTACTTAGGTGTTATTATTGACTGTAACCTAAAATTTCAGCACCATATAACTCATATAAAAAAAAGTTATCATATGGAATACGAATTCTCATTAGGTCACGTCCGTTCTTTTCACGACCTGTGTTGCTCTCACTCTATTTCGCGTTTGTACACTCTCACATTAATTACTGCATAACCTCCTGGGGTAACACGTACAGTACTCACCTAAAACCCTTACAAACTATCCAGAACCAGGCTATTAGAGTAATCACGTCGAATCCACACACCGCCAATGCTAAACAGCTACTACAAGAAAATAACATTCTTGACGTTGCCGCCCTTGTCAAGTTCAACCTTGCCACTTTTCTTTTCAAACTAATAAATGACAAGATCACATTGTCGCTATTTCCTATGTCATCTCTAACGAACACCAATCCAACACGTTTCGCGCTTCATAATAACTTCATTCTACCCAAAGTACGTACTAATTATGGCAAACAGACCGTTCACTTTGCAGCCATATCATCATGGAATACATTACCATTTGTCATAAAACTACAGAAAGCCCCATAGGTTTTGCTATGAATTGAAAATTTTTTGTCATGTGATATGTATGTGACATAGTGTACTGTATAACCCGCTCTCGTTTTAGACCTGCCATTCTTATGTACGTCAACATGTTGCTTAAGTTGTTCTTTAATTTTTTTTTTCCCATTTCTTTTCCCTCCACTTATATGTTAGTTTTACCTAGCTTTATTATATTACTTACTGCCGATACACTGTTGACTATTAATATCGTTATTCACTTATGTCTGTATTATTATTTATCATTTTTGCAATTGTACTCATTCAGCTACCATTCTTGCCATTGTAACTTTTATGTTAACCATGAACAGGAGGTCCCAATTCAGTCTTTACTATGGGACCTCCTTCTGTATACTTCTATCTGCAAAACCTTTTTGTGAATTAATAAAAATTTGATTGATTGATTGATTGATTGATGGAGCCCAACAAGGGGACGATGTAGGACCTGCAAACACAAGTCCCACAAACGTCAGCTGTACGTACCCGCTATAACCAAATACGTATAACCAAGGGTGGTTATAACACACAAGGTTAACCCTCGCCGCCAGGAAAGCTGGAAGTAAATGGAAAAAGAAAAGAAGACAGGATAGATTGAGAGTGAGAGAGAAAGACGAAGATTGAAGAGGAGGACAGGAAAAGGCGACTACCGATTTCCCCCGGATGGGTCAGCCCGGGGGTGCCGTCTACGTGAAGCAGAGGCCAAAGGAGTGTGTTGCCTCTGCCGAGGGGCCATGAAGGTCCAAACACCCGGCTTCGGCTCAACTCCCAGGATCCCCTTTTCCCCGGACACGGCTAAGCCACGCACGGCGACACGCGGGAGGGTCCAACCCCCATGTGCTCGGGTCCGTGGTGTCGCAACACACCAAACGCCTGCTGACGCAGACGCCCCTGCGGGCCTGATGAATTTCTTGTTGCAAAGAGTAGCCTGGCTTCACCTTATTGAATACACTGGCGCGCAAGCGTCTGTGGGAAGTGGAAGCACTTTGCTTCAGCCAGCATAGAAACGATGTTTAGCACACGTATTTGCCATAAACTTCGTCCTTATGGCGTGCAACTACATTGCGACTCGGCAAACTAACCTTATCACCAAAATGTAGCGCTACAACCCCCAATCAATGTTCATTTAAGCGGAGTATTATTGACTTCCGCACTTAAATGTTTTGATTGGTTTGAAATCGGTAAAGGCAGACAAATCGGTAAAAGGCCGGTAAAGGCAGACAAAAGGTAGTATAAACAAAGCCGCAATAATGGCTGAAGCCACAAGCACGAATATCAGACAAATCCATGTACAAGTCATCATTTCCGTGGTATCTGGATGATCTCAGTGCCAGAGTTCTGTCGAGTAGTTTTTGTAGGAAACTATATGTTGACAAAGAATCACCCGCGATGAAACCGCCAGGCTTTGAAATGATTCTCCGGATTTGCACAAGATGGCGTTCAGTTCCCTGGGGGCTGGCGTTGGCACAATCGATTGACCGAAACATCAGTGCGTTGTAAGACAAGCGCGTGTGAGTTAAAAATTATCAACAATCATAAAATAACAGCCGGCTCAAAACGAAGGTAAATAGAGCGTCAACTCTATAATTACGTCAGCAGTGTGCTAACTTTGGTCGGTTGGTACATAATTATCGGAAGAAGAAAAAAAAACGCTTTTCAATGGGACAAAACCAGACGACGATGAGCGATGACTAGCAGACAATGTTTTATTCCTATAGTGAAAGGGCTGCTTATTACAGTGATGCGCGAACTCGCTAAAGGGTGCGCCTGGTAACCACTCGTCTAACGCCGGGCGCGCGTGCAAATGCTTTCCATACTTCGACAGATGCACCATAGTGAAGGTATATTGGGAACAAATAATCGGGAGTACGCGAGATTTTCGAAGCATTCGCCATCCACAGGTACGGTGATACCTGCGTGAGTGACCCTCTGTATCTTTTGCGCAAGAAAGAGTTGTCATACATTAATTTTGAATGGTACACCTCTGGTGCTCTCGAGCATTTGGTGATGACCTCAAACGAGTGGCCAAAGTAGCATTTCACAATACTAATAACCATTATGGTTGCTAGTCGGCGCTTATGTTGCTTCGTCGCAGGGCACGCCTCCATGTATCCGAAATTTCTTCAATGTTGTCAATAATTCTATAGCGATATAATATTGTCTGGGGAACCGGCGCGTGCCTCGAGGTGCTGCGTCAGTTTGGATTTGTAGCTGCAATATGATGACACCAACCGATACGGAGGCACGAAAATGGTACGACATTTTGTCTGATAACAGACACGTCCCTTTATCAATGTTCGCTTCAATTCTTTAGGCGCCCAGCCAAGCTCGATCAGGAAATACACGCCCATACCTTAATAAAACGTGTTGTTGGGCTATTTGGTACAGTCTTCATACAACGAGAAATCACTCAGTACACCAAGAATAAGACGGACGAAACGAAACATGCGCGCAAACGTTCATGCACGCCGGTTCCTACTCAGGCCAGAATCTAGACACATGCATCTCAAGATGAAACAGGAAATTATTGACGTGAAATCGCAGCATGAGCTCCTGAAAACTGTTTCCTCCGCTGACTAAGGCTCTGTGTTACGGAACTGCTGTTGGCACGCAAAACTTCAGCGCTAGTTGCCCAGAGCGCAAGGACTTGGTCCGCGAGTTTAAATTTTCGACCACCGACGACAGTGCACGCCGCCATCGTGATTCGAGTGTAGCGTGTCTTTCAGATCCTACGCTCTCGCATAAAGACGTCGTCAAATATGAACCCCCAATAAAGAGTTAGGTTCCTAACTCGGACTTCTGACGGTATTTTTTTTTTCTTTTTGCACTTCGCCGTCACTACGAAGTCACAATACGCTCACTCACTGGGCCCGGACAGCGACTCCATGCACATTCATGAAGTTGACCAGGGCCTCGGCGACGTCCTTGAAGATGAGCTCAGCCTCCAGCCAACCCTTGTACGAGTCCAACGCCTCAATGCCCGGCATGAGGCTCGGGTAAGGCATCAGACGGTACACGGCCTCGAAGCAGGTGGCCTCGGCTGTGCTTTGCGAAAACCTGGGCAGAGAAGAAACGGAAATAGGAAATACGGAGAATAGACGACAGTCTAGTTTTCAATGCCTTGAAAGAGAAACGCTAAAGAGAAACGCTAGGTCATTTTACGAATGATTAAGTGTTACTTAAATCTTTATTTCGTCAGCGGCAACTACTAGTTAGTTAATCAAGAGAGAAAATGGAGGCCGGAGTTTTAGTTTATCAGTTTCACGGACGAAACACCAGCACCAGTACGTTATGAGTGACGCAAAAGATTTTAGGGTAGTTTGCCGTGCTTGAGCCATTGTCTTTAACCAAATTTTCTCAAACTTGCCAAGTTCAGCCTTCGACTATTCGGCCTAGTAGCCATGGCGTTGATTGAAGTGCTGAGCTCGAGGTCGCGGGTTCACCGCGGCCGCCGCAGCCGCATTCCTATAAGTGCAGAATGCAAAAATACCCGGTACTTAGATTAATGTGCGCGCTAAATAACTCTAGGTTTTCAAAATTAACCCGGACCCCTCGACTACGGCGTGCATCGTAATCACACATCGCGGTTCGGGCACGTAATGCCCTCTATTTCAATTCTCAAGCTATCAAATTTCTTGACTTCCCAGCGAGCTACTACTGAGCTCTTTCATGACTTCACATGACTTCACATCGGCTACTTAGCATGGTGCCATGGATTTCATCCCAGCCGACAGTGGCAGCACTCCTGCAGGAGCTGAATATACAGATGCTTGCACAACGAGCTTTGCGGGCCCGTTGACGGGCCCCTCACCAGGTTCCGCCATTTTAAACAAAAATGTGTAGCGTATACATGACGCGATGACGATCGTGTCGGCAATGTATTTGGGCACTGCGCGACCGCGAAAACAGGTGAAATTTCGAACCATACGCCGGGCGCCTTCCACTCTAGAGAGCCGCGGTCCCTATCCAGAGTGTCAAAGTCCCACTGCCTCATAGTCATGTCTGTTTCGTCACTCAACATGATCAAGCACCCAATGCGGAAGACGCTACACATATAAAAAAAATTTTAAATACGAGCACAAAAAGAAGGAGGAGGGCCTCGAAGACCCTCGGCTTCAGCAGTGGGGAAGGAACGGAAAAAAACAGCTTGGGAATGTTGTGTCGAGGCAGAGGGAGAGAATGTCTCTGCCGGCAGCGACGCTCGCATCCTGGCGGCATAGTTGTAGGACCGTGGATTTCTTCCATCTCCTCCGATAACATATCGTTCTGAAGAATTAGTTCGGTAAAACGCTCCTTAGACAGCGTTTTATAGCTTCCAGTGGGCAACCAAGATTTGCAGTGGGGCCTGGTGAGGGGGCCCCCTTTGAATATAGCCCAAGTGGTCCAAATAATTCTACAGCTTGACAATGCTGACACTCTCGTATTTCGCGAGTTGCTTTAGGAGGTTATACCTGAAATTCCTTTACCACACTTCCTCCATCGTAACGTGGCCTAAGTAGCAGGAATTGAACCCGCGACCCTGCGCTCAGCAGCATAGCCACTGTGCCAACGTAATGTGTGTTTCATTGTAAAACATGGAAAAAAGATGGATAAAGCATAAAACTTTATACAGTGTCGTGTTACTCACTTCTGGTCGGTCAGTGGAACCAACTGACGCACAAGCTCCCAGGTCACGTAGGCTGTTACACCGGAGGGTGGCAGATCGTACATCAGAACGTCCTGGTAGCCAAGCACGGCCGGATGACCCACGGCCACCTCACTGAAGTTGTTGATTGCCAGCGACGGCGGCCACAGGGAGGAGCTGCTGCTTGGCATCAGGGGAACGATGGCGTGATAGTGGCTGGGGTCATCGTCGGGGATGACCGCGGTCATCGCAAGCACGACCTCTTCCGTGGTCATGATGCGGTGCGCGATTAGGTCTAAAGTGCCGGCTTGGTGCACATTCTCGTTGGTGTCGGTGCTGTAGTTCACCTGTAATAACGATGGACGGGTGCTGCTGAATGCACAAAGGTTTGCCACGTCTTCTGATATCCGTTTTGCGGCATTGATGGTTTGGGCTAGGCGAAATGATTGTTTTCCTTGAGTAGAATGGATTTCTCGAGTAGTTGGCGCATACCAAAGCATGAAACTGAATCGTTAAGAGACGGGAAGATGGAGGTGTGGGTTTGAGAGTGAATAGGTGTAGCTGATTTACTAGTTCAGTTTACAAGAAAGAAGTGGAGTTGGACAAGTCTTGCAATGGGTATTGCAGCTAAATAAGTGGTGGTCTCTTAGGGTAACAAAACAGATGTCAAGGTTGGACAAATGCAGTCGATGGTGGCAAATGATTAGATGGTGTGATAAGGAGGGGAAATTTGCAGGCATATGGTGTAGGTACTAAAGGTACGAGAGGCATTAACTGGAGATAGCTGGTGGTAGCCTTGGTCGTGCAGTGGCCATAATGTAGTCTGAAGCTAATGATAGTTGTGGTAGCTATAGGGGTGGATAATATAGCGCATGACGGAACGAAAGAACGCACGAAGAACAAATTAATCCACAAGCACAAAAGCACGCGAAAAAAATAAATGCACATGCAATCGAGACACACATCGCTCCCTCACGGCGATACAACACGACATTAAAAGCGGCGACCTCTCTCGCGCCCCGGCAGCGCTGTGGAAAAACAAGTATGCAGCAAATGGCGGCCGAGAATATGGAAAGTATGCTTACATCCTGCCACCCCTAATTTGAACCGAACATGACCCGAACGTTGTATTGATTGCACGGTCGGTCATGGGGTTTTGTACAAAAAATTAGCAGAGGAAACTAGCGCGCGAGTGTAGCCAGCTCCCAAGTGTGGTGGTTTAAAAACATGGGAAATATTGGAAGCAGATGAATTTGCCTGAATTTTGTTCTTCAGGCTTCAAACGTATGGCGTTGTGACTTTGTAAATGGAATCATTATCAACAAAATATTGCATTATAAAGGAAGAATTCCCCATAACTATGCCTGTGCGCTGAAATTTATTGCCTTCATGGGTCTAGAAAACTTCTCTTTCAAATTTAGAAAGATCGTCCTTAAAAGGCGATGCCACAAAAACGTCCGAAGCCACAAGGATGAAAAATAGACAAATCCATGTATTAATCATCTTCCGCTATCGCAGCTGAGTGGTTGGAGTGCCCAGAGTCCCCTCTTTTAATTTTTTTTAAAGAGACTATGTTGTCACGTGCTTCGCTGTTTATTTGATAGTGCGTGTTCAGGCCCTTGATCCCCTAGGTAGCCGAAGAGCCATCACCACTGTGTTACCCCGTACTTACATGCACCAGAATTGCGTTGACGTATCTCTGGACGAACTTGAGGTATGTTAGATCGCGGCGCATGCGATTTCGCTCGCGCCGCCACGGTTCAAGGTCAGTGCGACGGCCCATGGACAGCAGCGGTCGGCCATCCTGTCGCTGCCATGTCGGGTGCCGCCGCAAGTCGAACAGTGTCTGCCCGAAGCCAAGGAAGGAGTGCGTTACTAGAGGCGCGGTGACAGTCTGCCTAAAAGCTCGGCTGTAAATGCTAAACGTCCTTAAATAAAATGAACGCGCCACAATGTATAGGCAGAGTCCCTCTGGGTGATCGTTTTTTAGCACGTTGCTCATAATTATCAACCCTAACAGATCCTTCTCTGCGTCTTAGTTTTATGGCACATATACAATATTCAATGCAACATTGTCACTGCATGCCAGCGCCTAGACTTGTTTGGTTGGGATCGGAGGATCAACAATGAATCATAAAGCCTAAGAGCGTACTACCCTGAGAAATGGCTTGAAGCCCGGGTTAGCTTATCTTGATGGCTCGTTTAGAGATTGGTTTTATTGAACTATGGCTATGAGAAACGCTGTGGCGTAGGGTTTCGGATTCATTTCGACTACTGAGGAGTTCTATACCGTCCCCATAAATCTAAGTACACTATAGCGTTTCAGCCTTTAGCCTCGAATCAAAATGCGGACGCGTCCAACGGGAACCGGACCCGCGATCTTGTGCTCAAGATAGGGCAGACTGATAATGTCTAACCTCCTGAAGCGCACAGGCGCTGTGATATATTCCGTCGCAGAGGGCTTCAGAATAACTCCGTCCATCGCAGTGCTTTAACGTGCACTAGAATCTTGGCGCACCAGCGTTCTTGCATACCTCGGGCTCGGCAGTATAGCCATTGAGCTACAACTACAGCCAGTAAGCTATAAATGCAGGTTGCCGCGACGATTCCAGCAGATGTAAACGACATACGATGACATTCAAACCTCTCATAGTTAGAATGGGCTTTAGACTATTGGGTAGAAAGGGTCTACAGGACAGGCTTTAGAAGCGAAGCTTTCTCTTCCCCTTTCACCACTCCCTCTAAATAAACGTGAGTTGGCTGTTGTCTTGCAAGATGCGTCACGAAGGGTCGAGTACTCGATTGCTATCCTCATGGGCGACGTTGTAGTAGTGGTTCGCTGGTGGGCTCAACACGACACAGTACCACTTCTTAAACGACACTTTGTATCTTGCTCCCAATTTGCGGCTGATGGCTGCAGGCTTGCACAGTGCGCCGGTTCAACATGTAGCGCAAACAGAGGCTGCCCGGGGAAGCGAGTGGTATTGTTGGCCGGGCTCAGGCGCGAGCTTTAACACAAACAAAATGGGGGCTGAAGCGTGTGGCAAGTGCTGAGAAAGAGGCTTAGATGAACCGCCGGTCTCTGAAGGAACGTCTTCGATACATAGTAAAGCATGGTTCAGGACTCGAAGGGATGCTGGCTCATATACGCTAAGAGGAGCAGCATCGAGCACCAGCGATGAGAACCAATGATCGCGGTAAGCATTTCGCCTGGAATCTTGAAGCGGAGCAACCTCGATACGCATAAAATAACGTGTGGGAACGCGAACACACGCTTGCTCGCAATGGTGAAGGGGGGTGATGTCGGTAGTCGATGATGAAACAGCAGCGGTGTCTCACCGTGTCATTTTACAGCTGCGAGCAAGCACTTTGAGAAATACCGCGTGAAGGTGAGTTTGGTTCGGTGTGTAGTGTGCGAGGTATAGACTGGTTTGTGTCGGTCGTGTACGCGGTGTTGCAGCAGCGCAAGTTTCAGTTGAGTGAGGTGTTGCGGTATAAACATGTCGAACTTTGCCGTATGCGCCACTACTTCGAAATGGTTACTCAAGAAAGACCTTTCTCGAAAGCGCCAATGTAAGTAGACGATTCTCAGCGCTTGGGGACCGCGTAGCGTTTATCTTTAAAAAAAATCTGCGAACTAAGGAGTCTATAAAACAGCTTTGACATTTGACGGTACGGGTCATCGTGATACCCAGCTTTTCTGGATAGTTAAATATTACTAGAAATGATAATCGATTTCTCCTGTTTCGCGTACAGCTTATACATATCAGAGCTGTACATCTTCGTTGCCTGCGTCAATTACTTCAAAACGCATTGTTCAAAAGCGACAGGAAGTAGCGATCAGAAGTAGAATGTTTTGTACGACTCATACTAAATACTCATGAAGATAAGCATCTCTATTCGTTTCTCTGTGCAAGTGATAAGAACTCCTGTGGACTCACCTTCAGGTCGTAATATAGGTCGAGCTTGATGGCAAGCTCGACCGGGTACTCGACGACGTCACCGAAAGTGCCGAGGCCCAGGTCTTGTAGAAAGGCGGCCAGGGCATCGGCGCGGTGCTCCAACGAAGCCGCTAGGCACCGGCTATACAGCACGGCGGCCTTGGCGGAGCTCGACGTCACCTGGCCAACGCCCACTGGACCCTGCTGGTTACTGGTGGTAGGGGGCTGCTGGTTTGGTTGCAGGTTACCTCTATGTCGCGAGTATAGGTAAGAATAATGCCACTATTAGCCGCATAGAATTCTTGTCTACTGCAACTAGTGGAACGTTCCAAATCATCGCGCTAAATTTAGACAGCCCATGCAGTTTCAACGTACAGAGGTGAGCAGCCTTGTATAGAACGAGGAAACGGCGGATTCCGGGGCTCTCGGGAGCCAGCCATCGACGTATAACGCTAGCTGCTGGGTCCGACGTCTAACGGTAGGTGCTGGTCATGTTTGGACCCAGCAACTACCTGCTAGACGTCGCTGGCTGGTTCCGGAGAGCCCCGGAAGCCGCTGTCCCCACGTTCTAGACAAGGTTGCTCACGTCTGTACATTCATGTCCAGGAATTTTGGACATTGCCCCTTCGGCTATCGTTGTAGCATTATCGCAGGGCATCGATGTAAATCGAAGATTTTTATTTCAAAGAATTATATTGTCAGCATTTTCACAGCACTATATTTTAAAAGGCAGCTTGAATTTCAATAACGTTTAAGCAGCAATGTCGAGAGAGAGCCTGAATTTCGGAACTTTCAGATATCAGTGTCGACAGATCAAACCCTTTTATTGAAATGCATATTCACGGCACTCAGCCGCAACGCTCTTGCTGCGTTGTAGCAAGGTGTTAGTCCGGAGTAAAACACTGCTATAACGTGGCCGAAAAGTACGAATGAGTACCTTAAACACGCATACAACAGTACAAATTTTTGTGCTCGCTACAGCTGCTCAAATTGGCCAATCAAAGATATCATGCGATCTTCAAAGCCCAGTGTTCAGCAATCAGAGAGATGCTGAAACACCTGGTCTGCTGGGAATTGTATAGAAGTCAATATTTCTTTAATTTTATGTAAGTCTAAGAGACTGAACAGATTATACACTTATAGATTCTGGGGTTTACTAGCAAAAACCACGATATGACGATGCGGCACGCCGTAGTGGGGGACTCCAGAATAATTTTGACCACCTGGGGATCTTTAACGTGTCCCTAGTGCAGATGACACCATTGTTGTTTTTTTTTTTGTTTCTTTTTTAACATTTCGCCACCATCGAAACGGGGCCGCCGCGGCCGGGATTTGATCCCGCGATCTCGTGCTTAGCAGCGCAACACCATAGACGCTAAGCAAGCAGGACGTGTTGATGGAACAAATGGAGGTCAGTGAGCAAGCAAGTGAGTAAACGTCGATGGGTCTTAGAGAAAGACAGCGCTTGCACTAGTGATCTAGGTGATGCGATCTCTCACCGCTCGCCAGTGACAACGTGGTCCGTGGTGTTCGCGCGCTGAGCAATGCGCCTGAGCCCAGAGCGTGCGTGCCACGTCAGCAGCGCCATCTGCTTTTCGTGCGTGCTGGTGAACGAGGGCTCCTGCAACCATCCCGAGCACACGTACGCGTACAGGTTGTCGCACGGGCTGCCGCGGTGGTCCAACGTTTCCTGCAAAAAAAAAATGGCGCGCGATATGCTTAAATGAACAAGGCCCCCGGGGTCGGAGACGTATAGCGCGCTGTCTCGAAGGCCATCAAAGTGACGTTCACATGTTTACGTACACGTGTTTTGGCGACACACAACTGATATAGCAGGAAGTCATAGACTGTGATGACTCAGTAGCTGCGCCGCAGTGCTCCCGAGCATGATGTCTAACGTTCTGGACCCGAGTGGCATGATGTAATATAGACACAGAAAAAAAAAAGAGCTGTCTATGCTATATTACCTGGTTTATACAAGAGAATTTACGAAATTTGGTCTACGGGGCTAATGTTACAACGTGTACTTGCCTAACAAGGCCTAGTTACGTTTACATCCACGACCGTAGGGCAAAGCAGTAGAACATCTGAAAGCACACGCACATGAGTAGGAAGAGAGGCAGGGTGAGCTACCATCGTAGCTAAATTGGAACACACAACACATGGAACTGAAGTTGCGGATTTGGCTTCAACTCGTCATTTCACGCAGTTTCACTTTGTTTACCCTGTTTTCTTTATGTAATTACAATAAATATACAAGTTTGACTAGTACATATTTAAGGATAACGATAAATTAGGGACCATAACGGTTCTTTAAAAATTGAAAATAATGCTTCTGTTTTTGGTGCTTTTTCTGGCTCTATCGCGGTTTCTATAGAGTTTGCTATTTTAGGAATTGCAGTGTCAAATGGCTGGTAGTCATGAGCAAGGAAGCTTTACCGAATTCCGCTGTGCAATCTAGTTTGAACCCTTTGATTACGCAACGAGCTTAATACAAGTATAACCAAGCATGAACAGAATGCGCCGATTCTCGACGAATAAACGAAGCTAAGCAGTGTCGTACTTGGACTCTTCCGCGGATTAGATGCCTCCGGAGAACAGAGTACTGAAAATCACGCAGCAAAAACAAACCCCTTCACAAGGCCAATCACCGTACACAGCTGTTATTACAACTCAGACAGGCACAGCTGTTCGTCCGCAACATATGCAAGGTGTAGCTCCAGCGGGGCACACGCGACGAGAGCCGTGTTCCCGTCCACTTTCATCTTGTGCGTTTCGGTTGCGCTGCCCTGTGAATAGTTAGGTCATGCCGTCAGCTGCAGCGAACCAGGTAAGCCTTAGCTTGAAACCGATGCGCAGAGAAGAAATTTGTTTTCGATGTCATAGTCAAGGAAGGCAAGTCTCCGTGCTTATACTTGGCTCCAACCTTACACTGCCCTTGTGCACCCGCTGTTGGTCAGTGCAGCACATGGCCAAAAGTTGTTCGCAGTTAACGATGGTCAATAGGCCAGGCTCCCAGTGCAATCGTTGTTTCTGCAGTGTCAGTGGCTGCAGAAACAACGAATGGCTGGCTGGCGCTTTGGAAAGGATGGCATGCCTTGCGCTTTCGAAGACAAGGACACAATAAGGCTTGTTCTTGGGACCCTCGCAAGTATACGGCATCTATTTGTCATTTTGAAACAAATGAAGCTATATTCTTAAAATGCCTGATGTGTAGCTAAACAGAGAGAAAAGGTGACTCAGGAAGTCTGGCCTACGTTTCGATAAGTTGGCCTGCGCCTTTGACAAACATAGGCATGCGAAATGGAAGCATATAGTATGCGTCCATTTCGCATGTGTAGGTAACGAATTCTGCACCGGCCTTCCACAAAGTTTGCAGTTTTTATTATAACAGCCACAATACGCGTGTACTCGCCTTCAGCAGCGTTGCGGTCAGGCGGCAGGAGGTAGTGTTGCACAGTTGCGCGGCCCGACGCGTGAAGCGCTCGGCCACGCTGGCGCCCCCTCGTAGCCGCAGCGGCAACCCGTAGTGGCTGCGGGACAGGACCTGCGGGACAGGACCAGCAGCACGGTGGTCATCACCACCACCAGCGCCAGCAGGCAGAGTCCGATGCGCATGAACAGCGCCTGCTGCTCGGGACTCAGCCGAGGCTCCGTCAGCCGGAAGTCCATGACTGCGAACAGGAGCGAGCATTATACCAAACAGCTCACCTGAGGTGGCTGAGGCAACCGCTGCTATGCCATTGGTTGTAAAGTAGAAACAGGAAAAAGAAACGGCCTGGAGTGTAACTGTAATAGTTTGTTACACTATATGAGAGTCTGAAGATTTGTAGTGATGCATAGGACTGGGGCACCTCGGTCAGCTCATACTGGCGCAAGGAGCGGACCCGCACAGTTGCTGATGTCAATTTTTGCCAGGGGCCGATTCCGGAAGCGTAATACCCGTGCGTAATCAATTTGATCGCAGTTGAAAAGCTTCGCGAAAGTGGTGGTGTCGTACGTTGGGGCACAGGAACTTACCAAGGTGACAATGCTGAAGTTTCGCGCAAGTCGTCACTCTTAGCTATGTAACGCGACGACTTACCGTGCACCACATGATTTGCCCGAAGCTCTAGAACCGTGAGTAAATAATTTTAATACGGTGAAGCGGGATAAACGGGCCAAAGTAAGCCGAGACGACGGACACGCGACAAGACTGGACAAGCCAAGGAGCGCTTGTCCCGTCGGTATCGCCTTACTTTGTCCCGTCTATCGTGTTTCACCGTACTCAAGTACGCATCACCAACTGGCCCTACATTCAACTTCGGTGAGTAAATAAACACACATTAAAGAAATGCTTTGCAAAAGCTGCCCTAGTTTTGTGAAGAACACCGCAGCGGCTGTCCAAATGCGCTCTAAGTTTATGACTGGTGCCGTCGCATTGTGGCGAAGGGCAGAGAAAACGCTTCGTCCGAATAGATTTACGTGGACGTTAAAGAAACCAATGCGGGTCAAAATTATTCCGCATCCCTAAACTCAGCAGTACCAATCGCCCCTGCCACAGCCTTTAGAAGCAAAAATATGGAAACCCATGTCGTCTAAGTTAACCCGGAGCCCTCCACAACGGCGTCCCTCATAAACTACTTTACAGTTTCGCTACGTTTAACCTCACGATCTGCCATTATAAGGTGTTCTTGCTGTACCGTTAGGCTTATCTCTAAGAATCAGCTCACACGCTTAGAGAAATACGACGGCGTGCCAGCAAATCGCCCTTACAACGCAGAAGGATGGCGATGGATCAGCCATAATCCAGCCATAAGTTACCAAAACTGTGCAGGAAAAAGGACCTGACCACTCCCACAGCGTCTACTCTAAGAATGCTGCTTCTCGGGCCAGTTGGAATTGAATACTGGTGCTTGTTACGCTTTTGAATCCATGGACACAGCAACGTACGCAGATAGGGGTTTGTGCACGCTCATGTTTGTTTACCTGCGTGCCTTACCGTGTCCTTGTCTTCGAAAGCGCAACCCATACCAGCGTCTACTCGCACGCGTCGCAGAAGCGATTGCCTTTAGTCTCCTCAGTAGACATTCTTCTGCCTTGGTCAGCGTTTGGGGCTATTCCTAAAGAAGTGTTTCAGGTAGAAAAGAGAAGCAGGAAAGAGGAAGGAAAGAAAACTAGGGCTGTGAAAATGTCACGGAGCTTCGCCGTGCTGGCTTACCGGGGCGCAGATCCTTCTTCTTCTGGCGTGGGCACGCGCGAACGCGCGAGGACACGGCCCACGCGGAAAAATCGTTCTTCTTCTTTTGTTTAAAATTTGAGATCATCCGTGTGCCACGTTTTTCGGTTTAATTGCCAAGCATGAGGCTATATTCCTGCGACAGCGCGTATTTTGTACGACGAACTGCCGCTTTGGTGCCTTACTGCTGTCACCAAAGAAAACGAGCATTTGTAAGTAGATTGCATTTGTAACGGCTAGCAGTTATAAGCAGGGCTGTGTATTCAACTATTTCGTAATTTATTTTACTGTATTAATGTTCTACTGATTCTGCCGTACCGGGTTGCCTCCTCCCGCAGCGCGTCTCTCCTCCTCTGCTGGTCACATGACCTGCACTCCCCCGGCGCGGCTCTCGTCCTCTTCCGGCCACGTGACCTGCGTGACACCGGCGGGCGGATGCCGCGCCCTCGACCTACAACAGCTCCGCTGTTAAAAGCCTTTATTTTACAGTATAAACACTGGCTCCAGGTACAGAAGCCCACTCCATGTAGGAGCACATTCAAGTCTGAGAACACATCAGTACACGACACGACACATCACTGCACCTAATGCACCAAATGTCCACCCTTATTAAGCCGTCTTCTTCCCTAGGTGACCAGGGCAGGCAATCTGATCACTGTGTCCCGGTCAGTCACAATAGTTGGCGGTTCGCAATATCCCACCCATGACGTCGCACCGTTACGCCGGCCTCCGCCTTCAATGTTGCACGATCGCCTCCGCATATGAGGTAAACACGTGGCAATCTGTGAAACTGAAGTCGACGCCGTTCCAACGGATGTAATACCACGAAGTTATCTCCTTGCATCAATTAGTGGCATCTCCGTGGCGGGTAAGCTTGTCATGGTCAGTATCTGGCCCCGTCGCCAGGTAGGCAGGTGGGCAGGGAGCATTGAAGGGGGGGGGGGGGGGGGGCTGAAAGCACACGATAATTCGTACTGCCGATTTGGGGTGCTTGTTTGCCCGTCATGGTCGGTGTCAGGCTCTGTCGACATCTGGACGGCACTGATGAATGGGGCTGCCTCGGGGGCAACACCCAACGAATGCGCGTTGCTGTTTTGTGACGACACAATGGAAAGACATTTGTGGTGCTGCTGTTCTCCAGCTCTCAAGGTGACGCAGCCGCGATTCTTCCCAACGGTGTCACCCCACCATGGTGAACGTAATACCGGTACCTTGTTGTAAGGCTTACTGCGTCAACAAATATATGTTGTAGGAAACATCAGGACAACGTGAAACGGTACGCTCAGAGAGCATATCATTCGCTGCACAGGCGATGTATGTGGGGTTGCAGCCATCCAGAGTTGGTGCGAGAACTCTGGAAGCCGGTACACTTGATCAGTCCCACCTTTGCTCTTGCTGTAGTATACCTGTCGGCGAGGATGCGAGAATGACGGGAACGCTATCAGCGCGAATTTGGGACGATAGGTAAGGGTTGCCATGCGCGTGTCGATGCCGAGTCGATTCAGGGCGACATCGGCTGCTCTTCTTTCGAGGCTAGCGAAGCAACCAGCAAGATTTCATTCGACGGTCGTCTAAGGATAATGAAAGACAACAGCCTGCCCCGACGAGTGTTCACATACCTACATATTAAGTGTGTACAAGAACAGTGGAGTAGACGTCTTTACACTCTTCAGGAAAATTTGGCTTCTTCGCCTGTCCCGTGCAGGAAGACAGCGAACGCGAGTGTGCGAAGGCAGTAAGGGCTCGGGTTGGAGAAGGGTAAACCAAGCTATGGCAGTCCGCCATGTTTTTTCAACGAACGCCGCAATTATACAGGAACCACGAAACAACCATTACGGTGGAAAAACGTATACAACAGCAATGGGTATGGTTTTCTCTGCTAGACAAAAGCAGGAGCACTGCTCAGGATTGTGCATCGAAGCAACTATGATCCGAAACAGAAAGTTCTGTCTGCGATGTGCCGGGCGTCCGGGGAAGCGGAAGAGAACGGCAGCACCGGAGAACAGCGGCATCGTAGATTTCATGCCATTGAACTCTTGTCCCAGAAAGGAGAGGTGGACTTCAGTGAAAGCGACCGATGGCTGTAAGTGGTCTACACTCTAGGTAAGCACCATGATGTCGGCCGCAAACAGCCGGCCCGGCAATGTACAAGAGGTCATTTGACCGTTCACCATGTGCGGGAATTCGAAGCCAAGGACACTCTGAAGCAGCCTGCCCCCCCCCCCCCCTCCCACCCCCCTCCATACCCGACAGATATCTAAAGTAAATCCCCAACCCATATATCATGGCGCCCACTCTCCCGCACCTCCTGTCGCAGAAAGCGCACCACGTTTGCGAGCCTTCTCTCCCGTTTGGAGGTCTGTTCATACACATCTCATATTCTTCAAACCTGTCGCATACAACCTGCGGTGGGCGCTTTATGAAGGTGAGCCAACAGGGCTGGTCGAATCGTGCTCGCTGTGTTTTCGCGCGCCCTGTGTTGGGGGCTACATAATAAAGTTTTAGAGACTCGTTGAAGCGTTCTCTCGCCGCTACTGGCGCTCTTCATCTCACCTGCGTTGTGACAGCGAGTTTCCGCGATCATCGAGTGAGATGTTATCACGTTTGTCTGTGCGCCCGTGACCCTGCGCTTGGTATCTTATTTAGTAAGCGAATGTTCATTGCAGTTTATATGCCCACAAAACCTACTCTATGTAGTTGTCGAATAGTTTACTTTCGATATCAATGCTTCGTGATTCGGGAAAAACTACGGCTTTCTTAAGATTTGGTTCATAAAACTGAAATAAAAAGCTTGTGCTGCCGACAAAATTCCTTACTGTGGTTTTGAGCTTGTTAAAATTTTGCAATATGCTGACAATATTGGCAATATACTTTTTCGTAATAACCGGGAAAACTAATGAGGACTCTTAAGGTGGCAAAAACGTACGGCTGCCTTATGTGCCGGCTCCGTCAGCGATAGGTTCGGTGACGCAAGCCGAGTTCTGCTTTATACAATATGCAATCCATGTCACTGGTTTATCGTAATAAAAAATTGCTCCTTTAATGCGTGAAATGCATTGTGAAAGTGTAGAAAAGCTGGTCAGGTGATATGCGCTAGGACATATATTTTATCGGTCTACCAAGTGACTGGCTTCCCACACATATTTTGTTTTATGCATTAGGAATGTCAAAGTGGAAAAACTTGCTGTGGTTTAGCTCTGGTTAACCCTTGTTGATAGTGAAAGCTTCACTGCATTCGCTGGGCCCATTAACGAGCTGTGGGCGAGGTGCGGTTTCGCCCAACTCTACTCGGCCAAAGGCGGCAATGTCTCCTTTCAGGGCTCCGTAAAGGCCTAACTATAGCCCGACGTAGCGTGAACGGTTTGACCTCTTGTGGTTTGTCCTCTTGTTCTCAAGGTGAAAACTGCTAAGACGCCGACGGCTGCCCGAGGTAGCGTAATGAAGCTTTCGCTTTAAAAAGTGTACTTGTGGAAGCCAGCGACTTGCAATTGGTAGACGTAAATATATACATCACATGACTAGCTTTAAGTAAAAAACCCTTTGAGACTCCTAATGCGATTAACCCATTTAAATAACTATTCAACATGACGATTTCCAAGTGACACCGAGAACACATTGCGTGAAGAAGTATTAAAAATGCTGTCAGCAGGCGATGATTGCTGATGAAGCCAGTACCTAAGGCAGCAGTACGTATTTTACACCTTACTAAATATGCAGTGCAACTCGCAGTCTCCACCGCACCACCGTCCAGAGGAGACCATTGCCATGCAACATTTTCAATCTCGTGAACGTGGTTTAAATCACGGATCCGAGACCTGAAAGAGGTGATATGTAATACTAACACTTTTCTCTCGCTATTAGCGCTAAATTTCCACTCAACTTTTATTTAAAGTGGCACTAAAGGCAAATACTAAGCCAAGCTAAAGCGATGGATTAGTGCTTCATTATCTCTAAGGCGTCAATGTTATATCTTATTGAGCCTCAGTAATCGAGAAATCGAGGTAAATGCAGGACACGATCAGAGACTCCCCCGGGACATTCAAGTACTCAACCGATGACGAAACCACTCCTCATTTAAATTCTGTCACTAGTACGCAACTACTCGATATAAAAACATCATTGTACTGTATTATAAGATGAAAGAAAATGCTACTTGACCAGTTCTATTTTTAGAGAAAAAGAACGCATTGGCATTACATCCTTGTCAACGACGTGGACGGTTTCGCTCGACTGTGTGCCACCCCCGCTTTCGCGTTTCAGCAGTGACGTTATCGCGTAGTGCTGTGGCTGGCTTTTCTGGCTCGCTAAACTCACACAAACTGCAAGTTGCACATAATTCCACTTGCATGTGATGTAGCGGATGCCCGAACGGTCCACGCCATTTGACCAATCGCAACTGCAGTGGCGCACCGTACCGCCATCTGTCGGGTGCCGTTTTACTCACCGACGGCAGCAAAGGGCGGTGATGGCGTATGCAACCTAGGGAGCCTACATGCAACACCGTTTTAAAACGGCGTTGCATGTAGGCTCCCTAATGCAACCTATCCTGGCAGACGAGCCTATGTAGCAGCGGTGATCAACAAAGACGGCACGGTCATCAACGCGTGCATGGTCCGCACTGATAGTCCTGAGGTGGCCTTGCCTTGCCTTGCACTCCTAGCAGATGGTAAAAGCTTGGTATTCTGCAACTCCAAGAGGACAATTCTGTCCTCCCGACCAGGGAGCATATCCCCGACCATCGTCAGAATACTTGGCACTCAACACCTCACCCCGCACTACATCAATTGGTTCCCGGCACACATGGAACCACTGGAGGGGCCCCTACCCAACCTCAACGAGACGGCACGCGAGGCCGCACGAGGCCTAACTCACCGTGCGAGCCCGGACTCCCTCTCGGCAGGATGGGAGAGCGAGTGCGACCCCCTCGTCACTTACAACGATCTCACCAAGTAGTACAAGTTAGTCAAAAGAACCATGCTGCTACCGCACAAAGCACTCAATAAAGCACAAGTCACGTACAGGCGGCTTCAGACGGGCACCTACCCATGCCCGGCCTTCCTGCACAAAATCTTTCCGGACGCGCACCCTCACAATGCGTGTCTCTTTTGTAAAGATATAGCTAGCCTTGCTCACATGCTCTGGGGTTGCCTTCTGGCGCCAGGGGGCCAGGCCAGCAAGGAAGAGTGGGACCGAGCTCTACGCAGCTCGGACCTTCAAGCACGGCTGTGGGCTGTCGATCGGTCCCGCGACACGGCGGAGGAGCAAGGCCTCTCTGTCCCGACGTGGGAGCAGCCCGCTCAGCACTAATCGCGCACACCGAAGGACTGCAATAAAGTTATTCATCCATCCATCCACTCCCTGGTTGGCGTGGCGGGAGATTTGAATTGTCATAAAGGTATTCGGGCGCTTCAGATGCAATTCTCACGTAAATGAATTCTTCCCTTTGCACGAAACAAGCGTGCGAGATTTCTGGAATGATATTTGAACTGTACACGTCGACTTAGTATTTGGCTTTAGTGGCTCTTTAATGCGTAAGCTTTTTCGCGAATACCCCAGCCCTCTCACGCAAAAAGGGTAATGCTTTTTACTAGCATAAGAATTCGTAATTTGCAAATATATTACATTTAATCATTATAAAAGTGTAAATGTAGATAATTGGTAGCTTTACAAGCGATAAGGAACAAATAAAAAATAATAAAAAAAAATAAAATGCCCATAGAGATGCAAGGCCACCTTAGAACATGCATAGGGAAGCTTATCCTATGAGTGGGCCAACTGAAATTTAGGATCGGGTCAACTTCAACTTTGGAGGTAGGCCTGAAATTTGGGTTTGGACGAACATCAATTTGCCATTAGGCAAATTTGGACGTGGGCCAAGTAAAATTTGTGAGTGGGCCAGCTTGACTTGTGGGTGGGCCAAGTGAAACTTGGGGGTGGCTCAACTTGAATTTTAAGGATGACTCAACTTGAACTTTGGAGCTGGACCAACTGCAATTTGGGGGTGGGCCAAATTGAAATTTGCCAGTGGGCCCACTTAAAATTTGCCATTGGGCCAACTTAAAATTCTGGTGTGGGCGAAGTAAGCTACTCGACGAGTGTCAAGTTCTCCGGTCTAAATCAGCCGAGCCGCCGCTAAGGCATATGCTGCAGTCACGGACACCGCGCGAATTCGGCGCGAACGCGGAGAAACGCGGACGACGTCGGCATCAGCTCTATGCGTTGCGAGTTATCGAAAAGGGCACGCCACACAGAAACACCTTTAATCGCCTCTCCTCCTCCAATGTGCTCTCTTATTGGTCGCCTCCTCCCCCAGCGTGCCTCTGCTCCTCTGCTGGTCACGTGGCTTGCCCTCCACCGGCGCGGCTCTCATTTTCTTGTCACGTGACCTACGTGACGCCGGACAGACGGCGAAGCATGGAGGAAGGAAACAAAACAGGAGAGGCCCTGACGTCACTTTTTTGAAGCCGGAAGTGCAGCCATGTTGGTGTGCCACCTCTGTTTGCGCCTCCAATCAGGGGTTCTGCAGCTCGCCGGAGCTGATGGGCGCGAACTTTGAACTTGCATTGTTACGAGCCGTCGGAAGTGTGTGCTGCTGACGCGCGTCAAAACAAAGCTTACAAAACTTCTGTAGCAGTTTTAGTGAAGCAGACGCGCTCCTGTGTTTTTCCGTGGCACGTTGAAGAAGACAACGAAGACCCGCGCCGTGATAGCTTGAGTGTATTTATTGCTGGCCGACACTCATACTCACAGACCCAAAACACAACTTTCAAGCTTACACACCAAACCCCAAAGTCAGCTTTTCTCGCGAACAAAAGGTGCTGCGGGAAAGACACCGGCGGAAAAATCTTATCTCACTTTTCAGAGACCGAGAGCAGCAGCGAAGCTTCAGGAGCGCGGTTGTCATGGCAACGTTGACATTTGGGGTACCCTTCCCAGTGCTCCTTTGCGAAAAACAGCACGTGACTTCCGCCACACCTTCTCCAATACGCTCGTGCTGGCCAGGGCCTCTACTGGGGTTTCCTTCCTCCATGCGGCGAAGGGTCGACTAAGAACAGCATCGCTGTTAAAAAATCACCGCCCCTTTCACTCCCTGAAGATTGTCGAACCACGGCCGCTAGAAGAAAAAGGTGCGTCCTGCCGCTTCAGGTGGGCTGCAATGGGAGCGAACGTGACATCCGTAGTTGCATTCTCGGCCGCTTGGCCGGGCCGAACGGCGCTAGCCATCGGCGAGGGACAGGGACCCTACATGCAATGCTTCGGATGTAGGCTCCTTAGCGATGGAATTTCTCGGCTTCCACGGGCAACGGCGTTCCAAGCGCGTTCCTGACGCATTTTCTATGCCGATCAGTCAACAGGCCCGATGTGTGGCACCACGGTGGATCACACCGGTTTCGATGCACGCGGCAAGCCGCACCTTTTTTTAGCGGCGAAGCACTGTAGGGCCGAGCCTTGTCCCTCCTTCGTCGTCCGTAGCTCTGGTTTGCATGAAGACCGGTAGGGGCGCGGAGGTGCACAAGGGCGTTCATTCCTGCACCCGCCGTGGTTGCTCAGTGGCTATGGTGTTGGGCTGCTGAGCACGAGGTCGCGGGATCGAATCCCGGCCGCGGCGGCCCCATTTTGATGGGGGCGAAATGCAAGAACACCTGTGTACTCAGATTTAGGTGCACGTTAAAGAACCCCAGGTGGTCAAACTTTCCGGAGTCCACCACTACGGCGTGCGTCATAATCAGATGGTGGTTTTGGCACGCAAAACAACATAATTTGAAGGGTGTTCATTCCCGTCGCACACTCTCTTTCTCTCTCGTCCGTAGCTCTGGTTTGCATGGATTCCGCTAGGGGCACTGCGGTGCGCAAGGGCGTTCGTTCCCGACGCGCACTCTTTTTCTCTCTTCAGCCATGGACGATAACGGTCGGTGCGCAAGGGCGTTGGTTCCCGACGCGCGCTCTCTTGCTCTCTTCAGCCATGGATGATAACGGTCGCTTCTTATAACGGCACGCCCGCTATGGATGAAAAGGCGAGAGTGATGGCTCAACTGCAAGCGGAGTCGAGGGCTCGCAAACCTGCTGCAGCACGGCAACGCAGAAAACAAGCGAACCCGGAGTCTATGGCGCGGGAAGCTGCAGCAAAACGGCAACGCCGGCAAACGGAGCCGGAGCTGAGGGCTCGCGGAGCTGCAGCAGTACGGCAACGCCGGCAAGCGGACCCGGAACTGAGGGCTCGCGAAGCTCGCGCTTGAACCGAGCATCGGCGCCACCAACATCTGGTAGAGAACGCTTCCGGCGTTTTGCCGCCGCTTCCCGCGCTCTCGCCGCCTCTGGGTCCGCTTGCCGGCGTCGGGAGATTCACGGTTAACCGAATGATCCCCCGGTGCTTCACCCACACATCATCATTCACTTCGTGGATATGCGGTGATTTTTTTCTTTCTGATATTCTTTCCGAATAATAAAAGTATGCGCATCATTTCCTCTTTCATCAAGCTGTATCTAGAGAATTCCTTAGCAACACTCCACGATAAGGTTTGATAAAAACCGTTTGGACATTGGCCTGGAGCACTGGCGAAAAAAAAAAAAAAACTGGCATACTTAAAGTTGGCTGTACCGCTTCGGTAAGGCGCTCGAGGCTCCAGAAGAAGTTATTTCCAAGTGTATCAAAAGGTGAACGACATCATAAGCATTTGTAGAATGGTAAATTGTATTTTGAGGAACAAACTACTGAGCTCGTCAGGAAAGTTAGCTTTCTTTTTTGATTTCAGAGCTCGCAAAACCCAAGAACTAGAGCACCGATACATCAGATACAAAAAAAGAAAAATGAAACTAAAAGAAAGAAAGAAAGGAAAAAGAAGGAAAGACAGAAAGAAAAAGAATATCGTACACGCGAGGTGGCGCAGTTCAAAGCCAGCTAGAAGAAACTTTTTTCTTCGACATTCCCAGACAAGAGTCCTTGATCTTTTTTTCTTTTTGGGGTTTTACGTGCCAAAACCAGTTCTGATTATGCGGCATGCCATAGTGGAGGGCTCCGAATTAATTTTGACCACCTGGGGTTCTTTAAAGTCCAATAGAACGCAAGGAGTACTCAAGGATTACGTAATCAAGGATTGCGTAATCAAGGAGTACAGGAGGCGTACGTAAATGTGTTAGCAAATATCTACAAGGATTCCACAGCAACCTTGGTTCTCCGCAAGAAAAGTAGAAAGTTACCTGTCAAGAAAGGGGTCAGGCAAGGAGAGACAATCTCTCCAATGCTATTCACTGCATGCTTAGAAGTATTCAAGCTCTAAGACTGGGAAGGCTTAGGAGTGAGGATCAACGGCGAATATCTCAGCACCTTCGGTTTGCTGGTGACATTGTCTTATTCAGCAAGAATGGAGACGAATTAGAGCTAATGATTGAGGACCTCAATCGAGAAAGTGTAAGAATTGGGTTGAAGATGAATATGCAGAAGACAAAGATAATGTTCAATAGCCTGGCAAGGGAACAAGAATTCAGGATCGCCAGTCAGCCCCTAATATCTGTAAAGGAGTACGTTTATCTAGGTCAATTACTTCGCTGTAACAAAACAGTAATACGTGAAAATAACACCCGCATCGCACGGAGATTTTTAATGCAAGTTTAGTGCAATCAATGAAGACATAGATAAGTAGGACATATTTCAATAGACATAACCACTTTAAAAACGAAACAGTTTTAATCATTATTATTTAAACATACGTAATTATTATTTAAACACTAAGTTAACGGGAAGCAAGGATTTAATATTATGTTACCATTGCGAACCATGGCTTATCCCCGTCTTGGGTATGTGCCATAACCCGAACAAAATTCTGGCGGAGCCAGACAGTAACGCAATCCTACGTGTTTTACATTTTAATCGTTGTCGGAAGTTTTCCTGGATAATTCTACCATCTTTTCCTTGAGACATCGCTAGAATGTTGTGTAATGTTAACGCGCAGAAAACAGTAATAAGGAACAGTCTTCTTAACGCTTGCCTTTTATGTCATTGTATTAAGCAATAGCAACAAAATAAGATAAAACAGAATTTTTGGCTCCTAATTCTATACCGCTATTCAGCGAGTGCTGGCAATATACGGATCCTTGATGTGCATACCCGCGTTGCCGCGGGCACTACGTTGGCGTTATCTGCAACGAACATGCGGAGGAAGCTGCTCAATTTGCCCGCGGTGACGACCTGTTTATCAATGCTGCCTGCAAGGATAGGCTCTGCAAGAGAGCTTGGTACACTTGGAAGCCCCAATACACACTCCCTAATTTCACTGTGCTACGCTTCAGACACAGCAGACTTCATTCCTGGAACCATGCCTTGTCTTCCACAACCGTCACTGTCCCAAAGAGGCTCTGCCATTTCAGAAAACTACAGTTGGGCTTGGCTTTGCAAATTCCTGTGGGAACTTCAGCACCTTCTTCGAAGCCTAAACCCACTGCGGTGAAAAGGAAACTACTAGTCCCATTTTCTGCCCAGTGCCTGTAATTTTGTTTTGTTTTGTAAATGCAAGTGCTTGCACTTACGCTAATTCCGCCATTGTTTGGCAGTGCGTTTGTTTTCTTGTAACAGATGCGGGGGGGGGGGGGGGGGTGTTCAGCGTATCTTTTGCAACGTGCGATGGTTTTTTTCATTTGGCCAAACGCTGTAGAGGCAACAAGAATGTTTAAGTCAAATTTGACACCCAATGGCCTATTGTCTTATTCTGCTGTTGTGAATCAGACGTCTGTGCATTTTTCTACCCCCGCTAAACTAACACGGATGATGACTTGGGATTCAATAATCGGGATTCAAGAGCGCGTTGATTGTGCACGCGCTGCCTCCCTGGCTTTTGCTTCATTGTCAGAGAACGTTTTCTGCGACTGTAGTGTTCCCGTTGAGCCGCTTTACATATGCGATAGTCGGAGCAAAACCTACAGTAAACGTCAAGACCAGTCCAATAGCGTCGCGAGGGTAATCATGAATGTGATTTGGTAGATATTTTCATGAAGGCAGTTCTGGCTTTGAACTTTTGCCTGGACCGCCGACTCTGCTCTATTCTTACTTTCCGCGATTTTAAGCACGAACGAACGACCGAATTAACTGAAAGGGTCGTGCCTACTTGGACATAATTATGGAACAAAGGCACCTCCAGCCGCTGCGACACCATATCAGAGAGTTGCAACTCGCCCTCATACATAATTACCGTGAACGAACGAGAGCACCGGGTTGGTTGCGCCATCTTGTGGTTCAGAGCGTATTAATGCCGTAACTAACGGTATTCTTTATCTGCTGGCATGTAGCGACGTAATCGACCACATGCAGTGCCTATTGTCTTATATCACGTCAACGAGAACCACGTAACGAAAACCTTTCAAGCGTTGTCGGAAAAGGCGTCCCAAGTGTCGCTACCAGCTTCTACGTTTACTGTAACCCGGTCTTTTCGTAGAGAGATGCGTGTACAGACATCAAAGGACAAAAGCGAAAGGACCGAGTAGGACAGAATGAACAGACTATTATCGGTGAACGTATTTGCATTTGCGCAGTAGCAGGAATGCTGGTCCCCTTACGCCGCTGACGTCAGCATACGGAAGAAAAATAGCATCTATTCGAAGTTTTTTTTTTTTTTTTTTTTTTTTTGCGCTTGGGTTGCTGCGCGGCAAAACGTCATAATGAAGCTAAATATAAGCGTGCAGGCCCGTTTCATGGAGATACTGCAACAATGACTTGTTGCAAAGAGGCGCTGACAGTGAAAGTCATGTGCGGCAACGCTAGTGGGCGCCACTTTACAACGTTTACGTCAACTACGGCAAAGAGAACATAAAACACACACATTCTGCCCACCTGCAAGTACAAAGGCGTTGATAGCACATGTCAGCATATACTGCATTCATTTCTTTTTAGTTTCCCCTTCTGCGAGAAAAATGACGCAAAGCGAAAACGTTTTTAAGGTTTTGTTGCTGAAGAAAGCGACAACAAACGATGGCGCCAATACGGCTGCTGTTTCCGTCAACGATTCTGGTTTTCAGGTATTTGGTCAACTGTAATGGCGGTCACCAACAGACTGTTTTCCTTTTACCGCTCCCAGCTGGCAACCCTGTACAAAGAAACCATCACTGAGATAAGCATGCCACCTCTTTTTCTTTACTCGCCCTATCTCGTTCGGTTCGAGTAGAGGCAGAGCTTTGGTGGGCTCATGCGAGAACCGCGCCTACAGCCGAAGGCTCGTGCGAAGTTCGGCGAGCTCTTCGCGATGAGGTTGCAGCGGTAGGGGGCGCTCGGGTCTCCCTTGGCACACGATCCCGCGCAGGCAGACACAAAGAAGAGCATGTCCTCGCTGAGGAACTCCAGCCCGGGAAGTACAAGCGGCTGGCCCACCTTCACGGGAGAAAGCAACTTAAAATGTGCATAAATTATCGATGATGACTCTCAACGTATAAGCGAACAACCGAATGCTTCTAGCTGTTCGATTTAGCAAAGCCATGATGTGCCTTCAGACGTATATTACGTATATTTGTTGCAATGCAAATATTTAGGTAGCATTCGTTTCATAGGGTAATTTCATCGGAGAACCGAACGGCTAACCAGCACATTTGTGGTGGCTGTGTGGGTGGCTATACATACTCGCATGTATAGGCCTCTTCGTCAAATATGTGTCGCCGACGTGGAAGGCGACTGCCTCCTCCACTCCCATGGAGCTCTTTCCCTAGCCGCCACTGGGAGAGAGGGGCGGAAGAGGAGGAGGATGGCGCTTCCCGAGCTTTCCAGCACAGCATCTAAACTTTCAGACACCCGAAAGTTCTTGCACGACAGCGCCAATGTATTGAAGACCTATAATAGTGGGTGTTTGGCTATGAACGCACGCTGCAACTCGGTTACGCGAGACCACCTGCCCTTTACATTGGCGCCTTTTTTCGCCGGTCAGATTCAACTCACTTCATCTGATCTACGTGAAGAGAGGATTTCCGCAAACGGTTCGATTAGAGTTTAAGCAAATAGACTAAGAGTGCGTATTTGCACATACTATGCAAATAGAACGTGCAAGCATAGGGAAATATATACACCGGGTGTTCAAAATTAGGCGTTAAGGAATTTAAAAAATGGCCTGTGGCAGCTAGCATAATTCTTGTCGTTGAACTTTGTTGTTCGACGAGGCGAACATTAGTAGCACGAGTAATCGAAACACATATTCAACTAAATAACAAAATCTCACTAATTAACTGCTTAGTTAATTACTTTACGACACATATTTCAATTTACGAATTGTAGCCGGTGAGTCTGCAAGACACATTCACTTGAAATGAATTTCCAGGATGACACCAGTTTGGAGATATTTCCCAAATTGTGGGACGAAATACATGGACGTTCCAGTTACTTTTGTGCTTCAATGTATAAAACAGCATTCTCGTAAAAAAGTAAGAGGCTCAACAGTGCATTTGTTCGGCGACTGTGATGGCGCATATCTCCAAAACTGATGTTATTCTGTAAATTTTTTCCAAGTGGATATACCTGACAAGCTCAGCGGCTAGAATTCCTAAATTACACTATATGTCGTAAAGTAATTAACTAAAAGTGAATTAGTGATATTTTGTTAATTAGTTGAATATGTACTTTGATTTCTCGTGCTATTAATGTCCTCTTCGAATAAGACAGCTCAACGATAATAATTATGCTACCTGCCACAGTCGATCTTCCATGAATCCACAGAACCTAATTATGAGCATCCTGCATAATTCCTGGTCAGAAAATTGGGCTGTTGTGCTGGAAGACAGAGGTTCGATCATGTTATCGATCACTTATTTGCTTATAGCATAACAGGTGGACTTCCGCCACTTTCACGGGATCTAACAGACTACTCGAGGTGTGTTCTGCGTACGTGACTGCGTCGTAGTGCGCGCGTAATTGCAAATCGGATACGAGGTACAGAAATATCACTCCGACAATGAGTGCGCAAGGCCACCTGTGACGCACGTGCGCGCGGCATGTCGAGACACCACAATGTCCCTGTGTTATCGCATACTTGAAGAGTGAGCGGTGCCGATTTCCGGCCCATACAGTCCAACTTCGTTATAACGAAACGGGATATAACGAAATATTGCATGTAAAAAGGCAAGTGAATTACCCTTAAGCATCCTCATACAGATTCGTTTATTCGTTTATTTTTAGATACTCCGTCATATTCAGGGCTATTGCAGGTGGGGAGTACAACAAATACAAGAAACAGACAAAAAGGTAGGTGGAACATAATAAACAAAAAGGAGAGAGCTTATCGCATGGGTGCTTCTACAATATCTGACAGTGGCAATTCATGAACGGAACCGGGTAACTTGTTCTAGCATCCGACAAATTGCGGGAAGTACCTGTGTTTCAAAATGTTAGTGCGCACAAAGAAAGGCTATGCGTTGAGGCTGTGACAACGTCTTCTTGGAAATTCACTGGCCTGCGTGATGTAATCATCAGCGGATGGTCCACAAGACGAGTAAATAGTTGAGTGTAATAGCGTCATGGAATCGGCATGCCGCCTGGTGCACAGAAGAGATAAATTCCAAAAATAAATTGCCGACGAGCGCGAAATATTATGATAGTATTGAAGTCAAATGAAACGAACTAACTGCCTTCGTTTGTACCGATTAAATTTTGCTAATGTCGCCCACGTTATATGGGTCCAGACGCTTGAAGCGTATTCTGTACATACATTAGCGTATTCTAAGTATTCTATGAGTGCTTTATATATTAGCAATTTGATGTATTTTGGCTATTTAGATAAGGTCCGTATTAAGTAACCTAATTTCTTTGGGCTTAATATCTAATGTGATCAATGTGCTGTGACCATTGCATGTTGTGTGCGAAGATAATTCCAAGGTATTTGCATACCTGTGCCCGGAAAACTACTGTGTTGCTGAAAGTGTACAACATGCTGTGAAACAAAATGGCTGTTTGTAAAGCATACTACTACGCTTCTTTGAATGTTAAAGCCGTGTATAGCCATATATTCGTACTGCAGTACATGATATAATGGATATAACGAAGTAATTCTGGCTGCCTCTTCAACTTCGCTATAGCGAAGTTTTTACATTTCCCTTTTCTGTGCTTGCCTACCTCGAAATGTCGTTCGACGAACGCGGCCACCACTTCGGTGGCCAGAACCAGGCGAGCCCAGTCGCTGTTGTCCCTTCCCTCGCGAAGGCGACTCGAGGCTCAAGCGTATTCAGGCAATCAAGCCACGAGTGGTTCAGCGACGCTCCGCGGAGAAGATCTGCGACCAGTTGGAGCGCGAATCCGCCGTAGTTGAGCGACGGGGGCGCGTCGGCGCCGAAGCGCGGAGGGAAGAGCCAGGTCAGAGGAACGCGTCCCCGGCCAGTCGCGGTCACCTGCGGGCACGCGACGTGGAAAACGAGGCGTGCGAGTTGTCGGCCACAAATGTGTGCGGCATCGTGGTTTGTACACCGGCAACGCATGATATGGTGCGAAGCGGCACCTCGTCCGCCAATGCACACTACTACTACTACTACTACTACTACTACTACTACTACTACAACTAGAACTTCAACTACTACTACCAATAATTACTTGCTACTATCTACTACTATTACTACTACTATTACTACTACAAGAACCACTACTGCAACCTCAACAATTACTAATTACTACTACGAGATATACTACTACTAGAGTAGCAACCTGCACTACTATTACCTGCAAGTACTACTTATAACAAGAACTTCTACAACTACAGCTACTACCATAACTTATTACGTGGCGGCTGAGAGGAGATGAGCGGCCAGGTTTGTTGACGTGGGCGGCCTGGTCATGTACGCGGGCCCCTTGAGAACGGCTATTTTTTTATTGCGATAGCAATTATATGGACACTTCAACCGGATTTCTGCCGTCGCCGTCACCGTGAGGTTGCCTATAGATAAAATCTTCGCCGCGCGCCGTATGCCCGAGCGGAAGCGTGCGGGGACGCGCGCTATCACGGAGAGCGAACGCACTCAATCTCCCACGCGCAAGCAAGGAAGCGGGAAGCCAGCGCCGGAGGGAGTGGGGGGGGGGGGGGGGGGGAGGAGGCGCACTTCTACTCTGACAACAACCGCGCTCGTCGCTCGCCCGCACCGTCTCTTATCTCCACACGGCTCTGACCTTTGTATGCGCTGTGCATTCGCCGCTCAGTTTCCGTTGCAGCGATAGACCGCACGTACCTTCGCCCGCTGCGGCGTATGCGCTTGCTGCGTCGATGTCTGCCGTCATTCAGTGTGATCTATTCATGTTTGTGCGCGCTCACACCACGCTTGTTCATTCAGTTAGTAATAGTCGGACCACATTTTCCAACATACGCTACACATGCAATGCTGCCCGGATCGGCAGTGCAGCGCTACAGGTGTGTCCCTTCGCACGCGCTGCCCACGGGAAGCGCTTCTCATCAACACCACCGTTTCACACGTGCCTTCTCGTGGTCATCGAGTCTCTCTTCATGCCGGTCTACTTACGCCGCAGCACACCTGCTTACTTAATCAGCTCATGTTTACTACAATTCATATTGCTACCAAAGCCGCTCACCTTACTTCGTATGACATTGCTGTGTTGCTATCGCATTCATTGCTTCGCCCTTAGGGCGAAACTGTGACATTTTTTGATGAACAAAGGGAGTTAGGCGAGATGCGTGTGCCAACTCGCCTGCACGTCTGGGCTCCTCGGGGGCGGAAGAGGGTAATAGGAAACGGAGTCCCCGTAGGCCACGCTGAGGAGTTCTTTCTTGCGGATTTGAGAGAGCGCGGTCAAGTAGCTTTCCAGGAAGGACCGCTGTCCGTAGTCCTCGCTCACTCGTAGGTCGTCGTAGAAGGCGTCCAAGTCGCGCGCCGTGGGGAGGGGCAGTGTGAATGTTGCCGTTCTGGGTGCATGCGTGGTTGTCGTTGAGCAGATATTGTCAGTTCAGTTCTGAAGCCAAGTGTTACGACGTTAGCGTAGAATACATGAATCCTTTCACTTCGTTTATTTTAGATACGACCACTTTCATACAATTTTCGCTCAAGTGCTACACAAAAACCAGGTAGCAAGAAAATATAAACAAAAACAAAAACTCAAACCAGTGTGAATGAAATCCATGCCAAGGAAGAAAAAACGAAAAGAAGGAAAGTGAAGCTTATACGCCTACGCTATGTTAGGTAACTTTCACGTTCTGTGGCTGCTTTTCGTTTAGGTTTCACTCGTATCGCATTCAGTTAACCTTTTTTTTTTGCTATTCTGTTGGCTGTATTTTTGTCTGCAGTTAATTGTTTATGAACCGTATGAAAGCATATGTTTCGACAAGATTAAAACAGTCGTAAATAGCTGGTACGTTTTTATCGCCATTCCTTGTCTTGTGTTCGTGTTGTGAATTCTCGCTAAGAGGGTTACCAGGCAGAACACGACTACTATTCGTAAAATTTACTACATTTTGGACAGCTTAGTTACTATGCTTTCCTTTTTTTTTTTTTTTTCTGCTTAATGCACCGCGACGTTTGGTCGGCTCACTTATCAATGCCGTAATATCGCCAGAAATACTTGGCGTCGTGAAAATAGATGTCTTGCAGTGTTGCAATACTACGCTTATGTTCGGTAATTGTTCTGCAATGGTATTTTAAAATACGGTTTCTGCAGTATAAAAAAAAGTTAACACCCCTCAGGGCGTATTCTTTGTTGCACAACGATCTTCGTCATGTTTTTTGCGTACTTCTCCTTTCTTTAACGCTTCGCACCAGGTGAACTATAAAGAAGTTAGAGGCACTTAAGTGTCCTTACGTGCATTGAATGCGAAAGTGCTCTGGGCGTGTCGACTATATCGACGTCCATACTATTTCGACATCCATGTCACGTGACATTGACACATGACGTGATCACTTGGTCGCATGACTTTGCCATTTAAGGTTCTTACATGGTCGCCTGACTATGTCACATGTTGTGATCACTTGGTCGTGTGCTCAATTAAGCATAATCAATATTGAGGAAGGGCCACCCCAATTTTGGTGGTAGGCCGAGTCAATTTTGTGAGTGGGCCAGGTCGGTTTCGAAGGTGGGTCAACTCTGTTTTCGAATTGGGAAAAGTAGTTTTGGGGGGGTGAGCCACCAAAGTAACTAAGGGTGTAAATTGGTCGACAACTCACACACTTGCACCAAAAAAAGGTGTACAGATGGGAGTTATCAACACATTTATACCCTTATTCACTTTTAGGAGTAAAAAGTTTTACACTGTACTCCCAAATCACGAACGGTATCCGTCTTATCGGCGCTCCTATATCAAAGTTTACAGGAAAGTTTCAAGCGCAAAGCTTTTCGAGAAATGAAACGCCAACGATGTAAGTGGCGATTATTTTTAAGGAGGAGATACGTCCTAAAGGGTGCATATTTATTTTTATAGTGTGTAAAAACTCGTGTGAAGTACCTGCCTCAAACTCAAGTTCACTAGTGCTAAGTGTGAGCACTGTGTGGATTGCTCAATGAAATCTTGGCTCATTCTGTTGGCTACTATTATCACTAGTAATCTGCCCTAAATTTTTACATCGTTTGGAGCTGTAAACCACGTGCATAGCACTCTTTGGCCATATCTGGCCCTTGCGCCATAGAACCCCATACATCTTCATAGAGGCTAACCCTAACAGTAGTATCGCGTTCGTTTAGTTTATCATGCCACGCTCCATATAGTTTCGCGTCAGGAACTGCATGTCCCGATGAAGGTAGGCAGCTATCTGGGCAATCGCTCGTGGATGTCTTAAACCAGATCTTTGCAGCAGTCAAACTACAGCGATGACCAAAGTGTTGCAAGTCCTGTTCCTGATGAATTTCTTGTTGCAAGGAGTAGCCTGGCTTCACCTTATTTATTACACTGGCGCGCAAGCGTCTATGGAACTGGAAGCACGTTGCTTCAGCCAGCATAGCAACGATGGTTAGCACACGTATTTGCCATAAACTTCGTCCTTATGGCGTGCAACTACATTGCGACTTGGCAAACCTAACCTTATCACCAAAATGTAGCGCTTACAACCCCCAATCAATGTTCATTTAAGCGGAGTATTATTGACTTCCGCACTTAAAAGAAATGCTTTGATTGGTTTGAAATATAGGTCAGTAAAGGCAGACAAAAGGTAGTATAAACAAAGCCGCAATAATGGCTGAAGCCACAAGCACCAATATCAGACAAATCCTTGTACAAGCCATCATTTCCGTGGTATCTGGATGATCTCAGTGCCAGAGTTCTATCGAGTAGTTTTTGTAGGAAACTATATGTTGACAAAGAAGCACCCGGGATGAAACCGCCAGGCTTTGAACTGATTCTCCGGATTTGCACAAGATGGCGTTCAGTTCCCTGGGGCTGGCGTTGGCACAATCGATTGACCGAAACATCACCGCGTTGTAAGACCAGCGCGTGTGAGTTAAAAATTACGAACAATCATCAAATAACAGCCGGATCCAGTACGAAGGTAAATAGAGCGTCAACTCTATAATTACGTCAGCAGTGTGCTAACTTTGGTCGGTTGGTACATAATTATCGGAAGAAGAAAAAAAACGCTTTTCAATGGGACAAACCAGACGACGATGAGCGATGACTAGCAGACAATGTTTATTCCTATAGTGAAAGGGCTGCTTGGTGATGCGCGAACTCGCTAAAGGGTGCGCCCTGTAACCACTCGTCTAACGCGGGGCGCGCGTGCAGATGCTTTCCATACTTCGACAGATGCACCATAGTGAAGGTATATTGGGAACAAATAATCGGGAGCACGCGAGATTTTCGAAGCATTCGCCATCCACAGGTACGGTGATACCTGCGTGAGTGACCCTCTTGTATCTTTTGCGCAAGAAAGAGTTGTCATAGATTGATTTTGAATTGCATTCGCTCTCGAATTTGGTGATGACCGCATAAAACGAGTTAGCATTTCACAATACGAATAACCATTATGGTTGCTAGTCGATGCTCCTGTCGCTCTCCTCACGTGCTGGTCAGAATCGCTGTTCCCCCCCTCCCATAATTGCGCTATGATGCTTGGCTTCCTCGAGTGCGTCACAAATGCTACTACGTCATCTTTCACGCCACAAGTCATCTTGCTTCACGTCCGAAGCCGCGCTGCACTTTACGCGTGTAGCATTAAAATGAAATGCATTGCTTGCTGCGCTTTCGATGAATTGAGGCTCTATAGCATAATTACTGGGTCGACAGCTAGAAATACATGTCAAAGGTATTCTTTCAATTCTTGAAGGGGTACCTTTCTGAATAAATTTAGCAAGAATTTTGCACATCCTTGTGTGTTTGGTTTGATGTTCTAATGAAGTGTAATAATGCTAGTGATTCTTAAGTTTGTTCTTTGCATTCACGAGACCCACACCTTATCAGTGACGTTCTTTTGTACATTGTGATCGACACATATAATAGGCACCAAAGATTCGAATGTTACAGCATGAATCACGCTTGGCGCTTCTCTGTTACCATGCGTGCATTGTTCTATTTTTTTCGTAGAGTTTCCTAAAGTAATTATCAGCGTGAACTCTGGCACAGTGATCATTCAACCATTATGGGAATGATAGTGCATGGATTCGTCTGATCTTCGTACTTGTGAATTCAGACGTTCGTGTGGCTTGGCTTATTACGCTTCACCTGCCTTCATTGGTCTTATTTTCAAAGCAACGAATACTCTTCTAAATGTAGAAGGCACTTAGACTCTGCGAACATGCCAGATCGCTACTAATCGCAGCGGTACCGCTTATCGAGGTGGCCAAATCGAAACGTGCCAAGCGTCTCAACGCCCTGGCGCGTCCGCGAGAAATTCGTAAGGGTGCTCTGTGCCACTTGTGAACGCATGGGACCGTCGCGAATTAATTTCAATATCGGGCTTCTCCGCTAGAGGTCTCGTGTTCGAATCCTAACGTCGAACAATTTTGGTCATATTAGTTCTGTATAACGCCGTCCTTCGTTGAAAATCACCAGTTTGCAAAGCCACGAAGCCGTGTAAAGCCACAAGGACGAAGTTTAGACAAATCCACGCACTAACCATCATTCTCGTGCTAGATTAACCACGGTGATTGCAGCTCACGTGGCCCCTAGCGCCACAGTTCCCTCTAGTAATTACAGTTGTGCTGGTCACAGTTGTTAAGCAGATTACCATTATCCACTAATCGCTCATTGCAGGACACGCCTCCATGTACCCGAAATATTTTGAATGTTGTCACTAATTCTATAGCGAAAGGATCTTGTCTGGGGAAACAGCGCTGATCCCGAGGCGCTGCGTCAGTTTTAATGTGTAGCTGGAATATGATGACACCATCCGATACGGAGGCATGAAAATGGTACGACATTTTGTCTGATAACAGACGCGTGCCTTTATTAATGTTCGCTTCAATTCTTTAGGCGTCCAGCCAAGCTCGATCAGGACATACATACCCATACCTTAATAAAACATGTTGTTGGGCTATTTGGTACATGCTTCATACAACGAAAAATCACTCAGTACACCAAGAATAAGACGGACGAAACGAAACATGCGCGCAAACGTTCGATGCACGCCGGTTCGCACTCAGGCCAGAATCTAGACACATGCATCTCAAGATGAAACGGGAAATTATTGACGTGAAATCGCAGCATGAGCTGCTGAAAACTGTTTCCTCCGCTCACTAAGGCTCTGTGTTACGGAACTGCTGTTGGCACGCAAAACTTCAGCGCTGGTTGCCCGGAGCGCAAGGACTTGGTCCGTGAGTTTAAATTTTCGACCACCGACGACTAGTGCACGCCGCCATCGTGATTCGAGTGTAGCGTGTCTTTCAGATCCTACGCTCTCGCATAAAGACGCGTCAAATATAAACCCCCAAGAAAGAGTTAGGTTCCTAACTCGGACTTCTGACGGTATTTATTTTTTTGCAGTTCGCCGTCACTACGAAGTGACAATACGCTCACTCACTGGGCCCGGACAGCGACTCCATGCACATTCATGAAGTTGACCAGGGCCTCGGCGACGTCTCTGAAGATGAGCTCAGCCTCCAGCCAACCCTTGTACGAGTCCAACGCCTCGATTCCCGGCATGAGGATCGGGTAAGGCATCAGGCGGTAAACGGCCTCGAAGCAGGTGGCCTCGGCTGTGCTTTGCGAAAATCTGGGCAGAGAAGAAACGGAAATAGGAAATGCGAAGAATAGACGAGAGTCGCGTTTTCAATGCCTTGACTAAAGTGAACGCTAAAGAGCAACGATGACTCATTTTACGACTGATTAAGTATTACTTCAAATGTTTATTTCGTCGGCGGCAACTACTAGTTAGTTAATCAAGAGAGAAAATGGAGGTCGGAGTTCTAATGAGTTTCACGGACGAAACACCAGCACCAGTACGTTATGAGTGACGCCAAAGATTTTAGGGTAGTTTGCCGTGTTTAAGCCATTGTGGTTAACCAAATTTTCTAAAACTTGCCAAGGTCAGCCTTCGACTATTCGGCCTAGTGGCCATGGCGTTGATTGAGGTGCTGAGCTCGAGGTCGCGGGTTCACCGCGGCCGCCGCAGCCGCATTCCTATAAGTGCGGAATGCAAAAATACCCTGGTACTTAGATTAATGTGCGCGCTAAATAACTCTAGGTTTTCAAAATTAACCCGGACCCCTCGACTACGGCGTGCATCGTAATCACACATCGTGGTTCGGGCACGTAATGCCCTCTATTTCAATTCTCAAGCTATCAAATTTCTTGACTTCCCAGCGAGCTACTACTGAGCTCTTTCATGACTTCACATGACTTCACATGACTTCACATCGGCTACTTAGCATGGTGCCGTGGATTTCATCCCAGGCCACAGTGGCAGCACTCCTGCAGGAGCTAAATATACAGATGCTTGCACAACCGAGCTTTGCGGGCCCGTTGACGGGCCCCTCACCAGGTTCCGCCATTTTAAACAAAAAAAGTGTAGCGTATACATGACGTGATGACGATCGTGTCGGCAATGTATTTGGGCACTGCGCGACCGCGAAACCAGGTGAAATTTCAAACCATACGCCGCGCGCCTTCCACTCCAGGGAGCCGCGGTCCCTATCCACAGTGTCAAAGTCCCACTGCCTCATAGTCATGTCTGTTTCGTCACTCAACATGATCAAGCATCCAATGCGGAAGACGCTACACATATAAAAAATTTAAAATACGAGAACAAAAAGAAGGAGAGGGCCTCGAAGACCCTCGGCTTCAGCAGTGGGGAAGGAACGGAAAAAAAACAGCTTGGGAATGCTGTGTCGAGGCAGAGGGAGAGAATGTCTCCGCCGGCAGCGACGCTCGCATCCTGGCGGCATAGTTGTAGGACAGTGGATTTCTTCCATCTCCTCCGATAACATAGCGTTCTGAAGAACTCGTTCGGTAAAACGCTCCTTAGACGACGTTTTACAGCTTCCCGTGGGCAACCAAGATTTGCAGTGGGGCCTGGTGAGGAGGCCCCCTTGAATATAGCCCGGGCGGTCAAAATGGTGGTACAGGTTGACAATGCTGATACTCTCGTATTCCGCGAGTTGCTTTAGGAGGTTATAATACCTGAAATCCCTTTCCCACACTTCCTCCATCGTAACGCGGCCTAAATAGCAGTAATTGAAGCCGCGGCCCCACGCTCAGCAGCACAGCCACTGTGCCAACGTAATGTGCAGCCAGCATTGGCGGTTTCACTGTAAAGCATAGAAAAAACATGGATAAAACATAAAACTTCATATAGTGTCGGTTTACTCACTTCTGGTCGGCCAGTGGAACCAACTGACGCACCAGCTCCCAGGTCACGTAGGCTGTTACGCCGGAGGGTGGCAGATCGTACATCAGAAAGTCCTGATAGCCAAGCACGGCCGGATGCCCCACGGCCACCTCACTGAAGTTGTTTATTGCCAGCGATGGCGGCCACAGGGAGGAGCTGCTGCTTGGCATCAGGGGAACGATGGCATGATAGTGGCTGGGGTCATCGTCGGGGATGACCGCGATCATCGCAAGCACAACCTCTTCCGTGGTCATGATGCGGTGCGCGATTAGGCCTGAAGTGTCGGCTTGGTACACGTTCCCGTTGGTGTCGGTGCTGTTGTTCGCCTGCAATAACGATGTTGGACGGGTGCTGCTGAATGCACAAAGCTTTTCCACGTCTTTTGATGTCCGTGTTGGCGGCATTGATGGTTTGGGCTAAGTGAAATCATTGTTTTCCTCGAGTAGAACGGATTTCTCGACTAGTTGGCGCATACCAAAGCATGAAACTGAATCGTTAAGAGACGGGAAGATGGCGGTGTGGGTTTGAGAATGAATAGGTGTAGCTGATTTGCTAGTTGAGATTACAAGAAAGAAGTGGAGTTGGACAAGTCTTGTAATGGGTATTGCAGCTAAATAATTGGTGGTCTCTTAGGCAAACAAAACAGATGTCAAGGTTGGACAAATTCAGTCGATGGTGGCAAATGATTAGATGGTGTGATCATCATCATCATCATCAGCCTATATTTTATGTCCACTGCAGGATGAAGGCCTCTCCCTGCGATCTCCAATTCCCCCTGCCTTGCGCTAGCGTATTCCAACTTGCGCCTGCAAATTTCCTAACTTCATCATTCCATCTGGTTTTCTGCCGACCTCGACTGCGCTTCCCTTCTCTTGGTATCCATTCTGTAACCCTAATGGTCCACCGGTTATCCATCCTACGCATTACATGGCCTGCCCAGCTCCATTTCTTCCGCTTAATGTCAACTAGAATATCGGCTATCCCCGTTTGTTCTCTGATCCACACCGCTCTCTTCCTGTCTCTTAACGTTAGTCCTAAGATTTTTCGTTCCATCCCTCTTTGTGCGGTCCTTAACTTGTTCTCGAGCTTGTTTGTTAACCTCCAAGTTTCTGCCCCATATGTTAGCACCGGTAGAACGCAATGATTGTACACTTTTCTTTTTAACGACAGTGGCAAGCTCCCAGTCAGGATTTGGTAATGCCTGCCGTATGCACTCCAACCCATGGTGTGATAAGGATAGGAAATTTGTAGGCGTATGGAGGAGGTACTAAAGCTGCGAGAGGCATTAACTGGAGTTAGCTGGTGGAGGCCTTGGTCGTGCAGTGGCCATAATATAGTCTGAAGCTAATGATGGTTGTGGTCGGGGTGGTTAATATAGCGCATGGCCGAACGAAGGAACGCACGAAGAACAAATTACTCCACAAACACAAAAGCACGCGACAAAATTAAATGCACATATAATCGAGACACACATCGCTCCCTCACGGCGATACAGCACAACGTTAAAAGCGGCACGGCGTCAGCGGCGACTCCTCTCTCTCTCCGGCAGCGCTGTGGCAAAACAAGTATACAGCAAATGGCGGCCAAAAATATGGAAATGATGCTTACCTCCTGTCACCCATAATTTGAACCGAACATGACCCGAGCGTTGTATTGATTGCACGGTTGGTCATGGGGTTTTGTCAAAAAATTACCAGAGGAAACTGTAGCGCGCTTGAGTGCACCCAACTCGCAAGTGTGGTGGTGTAAAAACCTGGGAAATATTGGAAGCATGTGGATTTCCCTAAACTGTGTTCTTCAGGCTTCAAACTTATAGCGTTGTGTGACTTTGTAAAATGAATCATTATCAACAAAATATTGCATTATAAAGGAAGAATTCCAAATAACCATGCTTTGCGCTGAAATTTATTGCCTTCATGGGTCTAGAAAACTTATTTTCTTTCAAATTTAGAAAGATCGTCCTTAATACGCGACGCCACCAGAACGTCCGCCGCCACAAGAGTGAAGAACAGAGAAATCCATGTATTAACCATCTTACGTTATTGTAGCTGAGTGCTGACAGTGCCAGAGTTCGCTCGTTTAATTTTTTTTAAACTTTATGCTGCCACGTGCTTCGCTGTTTATTTGATGTTGCGTGTTCAGGCCCTTGGTCCCCTAAGTATCCGGAGGCGAGTAAACAAGAACCGTCACCCCTGTGTTACCCCGCACTTACATGCACCAGAATTGCGTTGACGTATCTCTGGACGAACTTGAGGTATGTTAGATCGCGGCGCATGCGATTTCGCTCGCGCCGCCACGGTTCGAGGTCAGTGCGACGGCCCATGGACAGCAGCGGGCGGCCATCCTGTCGCTGCCACGTCGGGTGCCGACGCAAGTCGAACAGTGTCTGCCCGAAGCCAAGGAAGGAATGCGTTACTCGAGGCGCGGTGACAGTCTGCCTAAAAGCTCGGCTGTAAATGCTAAACGTCCTTAAATAAAATGAACGCGTCAGAATGAATAGGCAGAGTCCCTCTGGGTGAATCGTTTTTTGGCACGTTGCTCATAATTATCAACCCTAACAGATCCTTCTCTGCGTCTTAGTTTTATGGCACATATACAATCGTCAATGCAATCGTCACTGTATGCCAGCGCCTAGACTTGTTTGGTTGGGATCGGATCGGAGGATGAACAATGAATCGTAAAGCCTAAGAGCGTAATACCCTGAGAATGGCTTGAAGCCCGGGTTAGCTTATCTTGATGGCTCGTTTAGAGATTGGTTTTATTGAACTATGGCTATGAGAAACGCTGTGGCGTAGGGTTTCGGATTCATTTCGACTACTGAGGAGTTCTATACCGTCCCCCTAAGTATAAGTACACTATAGCGTTTTCGCATTTCGCCTCGAATCAAAATGCGGATGCGTCCAACGGGAACCGGACCCGCGATCTTGTGCTCAAGATAGGGCAGACTGATAATGTCTAACCTACTGAAGCGCACAGGCGCTATGACATATTCCGTCGCAGAGGGCTTCAGAATAACTCCGTCCATCGCAGTGCTTTAACGTGCACTAGAATCTTGGCGCACCAGCGTTCTTGCATACCTCGGGCTCGGCAACTACAGCCATTCAGCTACAACTACAGCCAGTGAGCTATAAATGCAGGTTGCCGCGACGACTACAGCAGAGGTAAACGACATAGGACGACATTCAAACCTCTCATAGTTAGAATGGGCTTTAGACTATTGGGTAGACAGGGATATACAGGACAGGCTTTAGAAGCGAAGCTTTCTCTTCCTCTTTCCCCACTCCCTCCCTAAATATACGTGAGTTGGCTGTTGTCTTGCAAGATGGGTCACGAAGGGTCAGTACTCGATTGCTATCCTCAGGGGCGACGTTGTAGTAGTGGTTCGCTGGTGGGCTCAACACGACACAGTACCACTTCTTAAACGACACTTTGTATCTTCCTCCCAACTTGCGGCCTGCTGGCTGCTGGCTTGCACAATGCGCCGGTTCAAGAGGTAGCGCAAACAGAGGCTGCCCGGGGAAGCGAGTGGTATTGTTGGCCGGGCTCAGGCGCGAGCTTTAACACAAACAAAATGGGGGCTGAAGCGTGTGGCAAGTGCTGAGAAAGAGGCTTAGATGAACCGCCGGTCTCTGAAGGAACGTCTTCGATACATAGTAAAGCATGGTTCAGGACTCGAAGGGATGCTGGCTCGTATACGCTAAGAGGAGGAGCATCGAGCGCCAGCGATGAGAACCAATGATCGCGGTAAGCATTTCGCCTGGAAACTTGAAGCGGAGCAACCTCGATACGCATAAAATAACGTCTGGGAACGCGAGCACACGCTTGCTCGCAATGGTGAAGGGGGGTGATGTCGGTATTCGATGATGAAACAGCAGCGGTGTCTCACCGTGTCATTTTACAGCTGCGAGCAAGCACTTTGAGAAATACCGCGTGAAGGTGAGTTTGGTTCGGTGTGTAGTGTGCGAGGTATAGACTGGTTTGTGTCGGTCGTGTACGCGGTGTTGCAGCAGCGCAAGTTTCAGTTGAGTGAGGTGTTACGGTATAAACATGTCCAACTTTGCCGTATGCGCCATACTTCGAAATGGTTACTGAACAAAAGCCTTTCTCGAAAGCGCCAATGAAAGTAGACGATTCTCACAGCGCTTGGGGACCGCGTAGCGTTTATCTTTAAAAAAAATCTGCGAACTAAGGAGTCTATAAAACAGCTTTGACATTTGACGGTACGGGTAATCGTGATACCCAGCTATTCTGGGTAGTTAAATATTACTAGAGATGATAATCCATTTCTTCTTTTTCGCTTACAGCTTATACAGATCACAGCTGTACATCTTCGTTGCCTACGTCAATTACTTCAAAACGCGTTGTTCAAAGCGACAGGAAGTAGCGATCAGAAGTAGAATGTTTTATGCGACTCATACTAAATACTCATGAAGATGAGTATCTCTATTCGTTTCTCTGTGCAAGTGATAAGAACTCCTGTGGACTCACCTTAAGGTCGTAATATAGGTCGAGCTTGATGGCAAGCTCGACCGGGTACTCGACGACGTCACCGAAAGTGCCGAGGCCCAGGTCTTGTAGAAAGGCGGCCAGGGCATCGGCGCGGTGCTCCATCGAAGCCGCCAGGCACCGGCTATAGAGCACGGCGGCCTTGGCGGAGCTCGACGTCACCTGGCCAATGCCCACTGGACCCTGCTGGTTACTGGTGGTAGGGGGCTGCTGGTTTGATTGCAGGTTACCTCTACGTCGCGCGTATAGGTAAGAATAATACCACGATTAGCCGCATAGAATTCTTGTCTACTGCAACTAGCGTAACGTTCCAAATCATCGCGCTAAATTTAGACAGCCCATGCAGTTTCAACGTACAGACGGTGAGCAGCCTTGTAAGAACGAGGAAACGGCGGATTCCGGGGCTCTCGGGAGCCAGCCAGCAACGTATAACGCTAGCTTCTGGGTCCGACGTCTAACGGTAGGTGCTGGGCATGTTTGGACGCAGCAACTACCTGCTAGACGTCGCTGGCTGGTTCCGGAGAGCCCCGGAAGCCGCTGTCCCCACGTTCTAGACAAGGTTGCTCACGTTTGTACATTCATGTCCAGGCATTTTGGACATTGCCCCTTCGGCTATCGTTGTAACATTATCGCAGGGCATCGATGTAAATCGAAGATTTATATTTCAAAGAATTATATTGTCAGCATATTCAAAGAACTATATTTCAGAAGGCAGCTTGAATTTCAAAAACGTTTAAGTAGCAATGTCGAGAGAGAGCCTGAATTTCGGAACTTTCAGGTATCAGTGTCGACAGAGTACACCCTTTTATTAAAATGCACAGACAGGGCACTCAGCCGTAAAGCCTTTGCTGCGTTGTAGCAAGGTGTTGGTCCGGACTAAAACACTGCTATAACGTGGCCGAAAAGTACGAATGAGTACCTTAAATACGCATGCAATAGTACAAATTTTTGTGCTCGCTGCAGCTGCTCAGATTGGCCAATCAAAGCATATCATGCGATCTTGAAAGCCCAGTGTTCAGCAATCGGTGCTAAAACACCTGGTCTGCTGGGAATTGTATTGAAGTCAATATTTTTTTAATTTATGTATGTCTAAGAGACTGAACAAACTATACACTTATAGACTCTGGGGTTTACTTGCAAAAACCACGATATGACGATGAGGCACGCCGTAGTGGGGGACTCCAGAATAATTTTGACCACCTGAGGATCTTTAACGTGTCCCTAGTGCAGAGGACACCATTGTTTTTTTTGCATTTTACCACCATCGAAATGGGGCCGCCGCGGCCGGGATTTGATCCCGCGACCTGATCCTTAGCAGCGCAAGACCACAGCCGCTAAGCCAACAGGACGGGTTGACGCAACAAATGGAGGTCAGTGAGCGAGCAAGTGAGTAAACGTCAATGGGTCTTAGAGAAAGAGAGCGCTTGCACTAGTGATGTAGGTGATGTGATCTCTCACCGCACGCCAGTGACAACGTGGTCCGTGGTGTTCGCACGCTGAGCAATGCGCCTGAGCCCAGAGCGTGCGTGCCACGTCAGCAGCGCCATCTGCTTGTCGTGCGTGCTGGTGAACGAGGGCTCCTGCAACCATCCCGAGCACACGTACGCGTACAGGTTGTCGCACGGGCTGCCGCGGTGGTCCAGCGTTTCCTGCATAAAAAAAAAAATGGCGCGCGATATGCCTAAATGAACAAGGCCCCCGGGATCAGAGAAGTACAGCGCGCTGTCTCGAAGGCCATCAAAGTGGCGTGCACATGTTTACGTTTGCCTATAGACGTGTTTTGGTGACAACGCAACTGATAAAGCAGGAAGTCATAGACTGTGATGACTCAGTAGCTGCGCCGCGCTGCTCCCGAGCATGATGTCTAATGTTCGGGACCCGAGTGGCATGACGTAATATAGACACAGAAAAAAAGAGCTGTCGGTGCTACATTACTTTGTTTATACAAGAGAATTTACGAAATATGGTCTACGCGGCTAAGGTACCAACTTGTACTCGCCTAACAAGGCCTAATTACGTTTACATCCACGACCGTAGGGCAAAGCAGTAGAACATTCGAAAACACACGCACATGAGTTGGAAGAGAGTCAGTGTCTGCTACCATCGTGGCTAAATTGGCAGAACACACAACACCTGCAGCTGAAGTTGCGGATTGGGCTTCGACTGGTTACTTTTTCACTTTGTTTACCCTGTTTTCTGGGTGCAAATAAAATAAAAATACAAGTTTGTCTAGTACATATTTAGGGATAACGATCAAATTAGGGACCATAAAGGTTCTTTAAAAATTGGAAATAATGCTTCTGTTCTCGGTTCTTTTTCTTGCTCTATCGCGGTTTCTATCGAGTTTGCCGTTTTATAAATTGCAGTGTCAAATGGCTGGTAGTCATGAGCAAGGAAGCTTTACCCAATTCCGCTGTACAATCTACTTTGAACCCTTTAATTACGCAACGAGCTTAATACAAGTATAACTAAGCTTGAACAGAATGCGCCGATTCTCGACGAATAAACGAAGGTAAGCAGTGTTGTACTTGGACACTTCCGTGGATTAGATGCCTCCGGAGAACAGAGTACTGGAAATCACGCAGCAAAAACAAAGCCCTTCACGAGGCCAATCGCAGTACACAGCCGCTATTACAACTCAGACAGGCACAGCTGTTCGTCCGCAACATTTGCAAGGTGTAGCTCCAGCGGGGCACACACGACGAGAGCCGTGTTCCCGTCCAATTTCGTCTTGTGCGTTTCCGTTGCCCTGCCCTGTGAATAATGAGGCCATGCCGTCAGCTGCCGCGAACAAGGTAAGCCTTAGCCTGGAACCGAAGCTCAGAGAAGAAACTTGTTTTCGGTGTCATAGTCAAGGAAGGCAAGTCTCCATGTTTATACTTGGCTCCAACCTTACACTGCCCTTGTGCACCCGCTGTTGGTCAGTGCAGCACATGGCCAAAAGTTGTTCGCAGTTAACGATGGTCAATAGGCCAGGCTCCCAGTGCAATCGTTGTTTTTAGTATGGCATGGCTTGCGCTTTCGAAGACAAGGACACAATAAGGCTTGTTCTTGGGACCCTCTCAAGTTTACGGCATTTATTTGTCATTTTGAAACAAATTAAGTTATATTCTTGAAATGCCTGATGTGTAGCTAAACAGAGGGAAAAGGTGACTCAGGAAGTCTGGCCTACGTTTCGATAAGTTGGCCTATGTTTGTAAAATGCGCCTATGTTTGTCAAAGGCGCCTTTGACAAAAATAGGCCCACTTATCGAAACGTAGGTCAGTCTCTTTGAGGCACCCTAATCCTGTTTGTACCACAGTGTGCTACTCCATCTATCGGCACCCTTCTTGATTTCGGATGTGTAGGTGACGAATTCTGCACCGGCATTCCACTAAGTTTCCAGTTTTTATTATAACAGCCACAATACGCGTGTACTCGCCTTCAGCAGCGTTGCGGTCAGGCGGCAGGAGGTAGTGTTGCACAGTTGCGCGGCCCGACGCGTGAAGCGCTCGGCCGCGCTGGCGCCCCCTCGTAGCCGCAGCGGCAACCCGTAGTGGCTGCGGGACAGGACCAGCAGCACGGTGGTCATCACCACCACCAGCGCCAGCAGGCAGAGTCCGATGCGCATGAACAGCGCCTGCTGCTCGGGACTCAGCCGAGGCTCCGTCAGCCGGAAGTCCATGACTGCGAACAGGAGCGAGCATTATACCAAACAGCTCACCTGAGGTGGCTGAGGCAACCGCTGCTATGCCATTGGGTGTAAAGTAGAAACAGGAAAAAGAAACGGCATGGAGTGTAACTGTAATAGTTTGTTACACTATATGAGAGTCTGAAGATTTGTAGTGATGCATAGGACTGGGGCACCTCGGTCAGCTCATACGGGCGCAAGGATCGGACCCGCACAGTCGCTGATGTCAATTTTTGCCAGGGGCCGATTCCCGGAAGCGTAATACCCGTGCGTAATCAATTTGATCGCAGGTGAAAAGCCTCGCGAAAGTGGTGGTATCGTACGTTGGGGCACAGGAACTTACCAAGGTGACAATGCTGAAGTTTCGCGCAAGTCGTCACTCTTAGCTATGTAACGCGACGACTTACCGTGCACCACGTGATTTGCCCGAAGCTCTAGAACCACGAGTAAATAATTTGAGTACGGTGAAGCGCGATAAACGGGCCAAAGTAAGCCGAGACGACGGACACGCGACAAGACTGGACAAGTCCAAGGAGCGCTTGTCCCGTCGGTCTCGCCTTACTTTGTCCCGTCTATCGTGTTTCACCGTACTCAAGTACGCATCACCAACTGGCCCTACATTCAACTTCGGTGAGTAAATAAACACACATTAAAGAAATGCTTTGCAAAAGCTGCCCAGTTTTGTGAGAAACACCGCAGCGGCTGTCCAAATGCGCTCAAAGTTTATGACTGGTGCCGTCGCATTGTGGCGACGGGCAGAGAAAACGCTTCGTCCGAATAGATTTACGTGGACGTTAAGGAAACCAATGCGGGTAACAATTATTCCGCATCCCTAAACTCAGCAGTACCAATCGCCCCTGCCACAGCCTTTAGAAGCAAAAATATGGAAACCCATGTCGTCTAAGTTAACCCGGAGCCCTCCACAACGGCGTCCCTCATAAACTACTTTGCAGTTTCGCTACGTTGAACCTCACGATTTGCCATTATAAGGTGTTCTTGCTGTACCGTTAGGCCTATCTCTAAGAATCAGCTCACACGCTTAGAGAATTACGACGGCGTGCCAGCAAATCGCCCTTACAATGCAGAAGGACGGCGATGGATCAGCCATAATCCAGCCATAAGTTACCAAAACTGTGCAGGAAAAAGGACCTGACCACTCCGACAGCGTCTACTCTAAGAATGCTGCTTCTCGGGCCAGTTGGAATTGAATACTGGTGCGTGTTGCGCTTTCGAAGCCACGGACACAGTAACGTACGCAGATAGGGGTTTGTACACGCTCCCGTTTGTTTACCTGCGTGCCTTCCTGTGTCCTTGCCTTCGAAAGCGCAACCCATACCACGTCTACTCGCACGCGTCGCAGCAGCGATTGCCTTTAGTCTCCTCAACAGACATTGCTCTGTCTCTGGTCAGCGTTTGGGGTCTTCCTAAAGAAGTGTTTCATGCTGAAAACAGAAGCAGGAAGGAGGAAGGGAAGAAAACTAGGCCTATGAAAATGTCACGGAGCTTCGCCGTGCTGGCTTACCGGGGCGCAGATCCTTCTTCTTCTGGCGTGGGCACGCGCGAACGCGCGAGGACACGGCCCACGCGGAAAAATCGTTCTTCTTCTTCTGTTTCAAATTTGAGATTATCCGCGTGCCACGTTTTTCGGTTTAATTGCCAAGCATAAGGCTATTGTCCAGCGACAGCGCGTATTTCGCACGACGAACTGCCGCTTTGGTCCCTTACTGCTGTCACCAAAGAAAACGAGCATTTGTAAGTTGATTGCATTTGTAATGGCTTGCAGTTATAAGCAGGGCTGTGTATTCAACTATTTCGTAATTCATTCTACTGTGATAATGTGCTACTGATTGTGCCGTAACGGGTGCAAAAATGTGTGCCTTAAGGACACTGACGAGAGAGAGAGTGAACCTTTCGGAAGAATACTCGCTCCGCTCATGTCCACTAGGGCGAAGGGGGCGAAAGGCTGTAACGGCGAACGCCATGTCGCTAGCGTGCCTAGGAACATACATAATAGATGAACAAGCAGACTTCTGACGAAGAAAAAATGTGTTTAAGTGCGCCAACCTAAGTAGGTTCTATTTCGTCGTATGATGTGCTTCAATTCTGGCCATCTATGAAGACAGCCTACTTTGACTAGTCAGAACATTTTTTCTCAAGTAATGAAAGATGTTCAAAGGCCTCTTATTACAACAACAAAAAAAAATCTAAGCAAGTCAAATATTATCGCCGTATTTCATTATTTTGCGTGTTTTCCCTTATAAAAAAACACAACGTAGCTTGCATTACGTGCACATGATAGCATGGACACTTTTTTACATGTATTTGATTCTCAGACAAATTATTAGAGGAGCTACATCATGGCTAAAGGCCATGATCTAGTTGTCCTGTCCCGTTGGCCATCTTTGCACCGGATTTAGGCTGGCCCCCTGTACACAATGCATGTGATATAAGAACATTTTTTTTTTCAGGTCAGTTGACGCACCTGTACATGCAATTTAACATATTGTTACGGCCTCGGGAGAGGGTTAGGGAGCGTTTACTGATTGAGACACAAAGATGTAGCTCCTTGGGCAATGCTGGCTGGAGTCAATCGTAGGAGCAACGTCGTCTTCTTCTTTAACGAGAGCCCATAACGAGAGCTCAATAAACGTACCAAGTAGTTGTTGGAATTGACATAAAAAAATGCGTGAAACTCATGCGCGTCCGCACGCACATAAAAATTTGAATTTATACACAAAAGAGTATTGCTATTAGGGTTGCCAATCATCCGTAATTTAGCCGCACAGTCCCGAATTTTCAGTAAATGTCTTATGTTGCGACCAGACCCAGTCGAGATGGCCAAAAGTCCTGACTTGATTTCTTTCCCAACTGTATAGCAATAGACCAGATTTTGTTGTTGTTGCTGTTGCCTCAAAACATGGCTCGTACCCACGAGGGGGATTGGTCACACTGGATGGATTGAAACATGCACCCAACAATGTACAAAAGAGATAAAGACGAACTATCAAAACGAAGCATTTGGCAACTAACTGATAACACAGATTTTGAGAGGGCCTAGCTGTACGTAAACCAAATAAATAAGAAATAAAGAGTAATCTATCTACAAAAATAAAAATAAAATAACGTGTCCCATGGTCGGTACACTAGCAGCGTAACCTTCCGGATGATTCAATGAATTTGGGCACAGCAATGATCATCGAATCATGGCTTGTGCGTAACTGACAGTCCCCAAAACACAAAATGTTTGGTGTTTTAAGTGCCAAACCCAGATTACTAGCTGTAAATATGAGAAACATTCTACGGAGGGAGGAGAAGCGGCGGCAAGAAATAAAGAAATGGCCAATAGTTCCTCGTTCATTACAAAAGGAGCAGAGGCCAGTGATGGACAAACACGATCTATGAAGATAAAATTTTAGGCTGGGAACTCTGCAGCCGAAGTTTGACAACATCACCTCACATTGGCGTGAAAGGCATTTGCTCGTTTTCCACCGTAATTTTAGATGTCGAAAATCATCTAAAGAAAGTATGGATGATTCATTACAATTCAGCAATAAAATGCATTTAAATCTAGCTTCTGTTATAAAAAAGAAATCAGCAAGAACACTTATGACCGGACCATTTCGTGATGACGATGCGAGCGAGTCAGCTGATACATTTAAAAAGATTTCATTATGTCCGGGGACCCAGACAAAGCGGGCTTCAGACAAATTGTCCGGGGCAAGAGTCGAAGGTGGACCGGCACGCTTGGAGCACTTCATCTTTTATAACACTCGCAAGGTAAGATGGCCTCAAGCCGGCAATCAAAAAGAAAAAAAAAAGCTAGCATGCCGGAGTGGTAGTGTAGCTGACTCCCGCGCAGCGGACTCGGGTTGGATCCCGGCGGGAATCGGGTATTTTTTCCTCATCCCCTGGTGACAGCTGTTACGGACGCCGAACACCGGCGGCGGCGGACACCATCGCCAACCGAAACGGCTGTTAGAATGAGCCCATAACAGCTTGCGCTGTAAAAGACTGGTGCTCCAGACGTGAACTTGAGACGTGCGTTTATGACCAACATGGAGGCAAAGAGCCCAATCCTCACAATCGAGCGCACCCTCATTGTTGTTCTTGTTGTTGAATGATGATGATGACTTTAAAGTTGTCCTGAGTGGTTGTGGCGCATATCCACAGTGGTTGATTCGCCATGAATCAGGTGGTTCAATTAGGGTGAACAAAAAACAAGGGAATTAACAATTTGAACATTGGAGCTCCGAATGTATTTTTAGAGGAAAAAAGCAGTCAGAAGAACCCGTGAAAAAAAGCTGAATAATAAATAAACTAAGAAATAAAAGAACATATGGTGGGGAGGGGGAACGATCAGTCTGTCGTGGTAATCCATTAGATACAATCGGGTAATTTTAGATTGCCAAGCAAACATTTCTGTGGCTGAACACAATAATAGAGACTCCAAAAGATAGGATCACAGGCGCAGATAAATCCAGGGCAATATTGCGAAGGGGGTTTTCAGTAGTCGTTTTCTTATTACAGAAATTACAGAAAAACCGAAATGGTCTATTGTCTCCTCTTCGCCATAGATTGAACATTGGAGAGGGGACCAGAACAGACCTGTGTAGGTAGAAGTTTAACGTAGGTATACAGCAGCGCCGCCTCGTGACGTAGGCTTCGATTTTTCATGTTTGACAAAAATCTCTATGCCAGGAGGAGGATCCTGACACTGCCTGCATAATGACACTCCTGCGAAATCTAGCAGCACTGATACGAACAGTCAAAAAGCGGTACGAGCTGTTACCTTGAACTAATGGCATGCACCCGCGTTCTCCAATGATGATGATGATGATGATGATGATATCCTCAAGACATGGCTCGTACCCACTCCGGGGATTGGCCAAGAATTGGGCACCTGAACTTTTAGATACGGTTTCTGAAACTACATCCAACCTCAGCTTTCTCTTTCTCTCGAGATTCCGGCATGCTCTTTGTTCCTCCGTTCTGGCTGTTCTTCTACAGCCATCATCATCAATGCGTGGGCACGAGCCAGCTCTTGTCCTCGAGACAGAAGAAGACGACGACAGCAGAGGCTGGCGGTTCGATACGCTGTGCAAGCAGGCTTCTGAATCATGGCCAAGGGCAAGGACAAGTCCCACAAGAAGAAGTCCAGTGACGAGGAGAGCGGGGCTACCAGCATGACAGAGAGTAAGGCTACCAGCAAGGCTTCCAACAAGGGTACCAACAAGGGCGCCAGCAAAGCCGAAAGCACAGCTTCCAGCATGCATGATAGTAAGGGTACCAGCAAGGCACCCAGCAAGGGTTCCAACAAGGTTCCCAGCCAGGCGCCCAGCAAGCTATCCGGCAAAGCTGCCAGTAAAGCGCCCAGCAAGGCACCCAGCAAGGCACCCAGCAAGGTTGCCAACAAGGCGCCCAGCAAGTCGCCCAGCAAAGTATCCGGCAAGGCTGCCAGTAAATCGCCCAGCAAGATACCGAGCAAGGCTCCAAGCAAGGCCTCCACTAAGGCTCCGAGCAAGGCTCCGAGCAAGGCTTCCAACAAGTCTCCAAGCAAGACTCCTATCAAATCGCCTAGCAAGGCGGGCGGCGGCAAGATGGCCAGCAAGTCGGCCATCAAGGCACCCACAAAGTCACCCAGCAAGGCTCAAAGCAAGGCTCAAAGCAAGATGAAGCAACGGTGAGTTGTCACTGCTTTTTTTGGGATCAGAAATTTTTCGCATCGGAAATAGTTTTCGTTTGTCCTTAAACGTCCTACCGTTTGTTAAATGCTTGCTATCGGAGAGGTTCACGGCCGCAAGAACGCTGCTACCAGCATCTTGTGACGCAGCGTTTGACCAGGGAAAACACGGGGAAGGTGGGAGATGGATATTCAAGACGGTGAGCAAAACGAGAACAAGGGGAGAGCCAAGGTTTGACAGGTGAACGATTATCACGCAAAGCTAATACTGCAGTGGCCTACCATTTTCCACATAACCGCCGTTGCAAAGGATTGGTAGCGACGTAATCGTTATCATGAAATCGTTTTATGATTTTCCTTCAACGAAAACACTCACGCAATGCTAAAATGTTTCAAACACATTGCAGTTGAGAAAAGCATCAAAAGGTGTCGCTACCTGCTTTGCTGCTTCCGTCCAAGGCTTCCGTAGCCCGGTAATTCGTAAGCGGTTAGGAGTTGCCGGACACGCTGAAATTTCCTAGACTTAGCTTGTCTATAAACGTGGACGGCAGTAATGATGCTGGTAGCGTAATCTTACAACGCTTCGTCCAACTAGAACGTAATTGAAACGTCTTTGTATTACGCCAGTGTTCTCCTCAAATAACATTTTTAAAATAGACAACGTTTAAACGATTGTGTCGCTGCCGGTACTTACTACAGCGTTAGGCAAAATAATGTAAATCAATGCAATACTAGCACTGTATCCTTTCTTTTTGCGCCACAAGATGGCGCCCCTAACGCGGCTGTTCATGTAGAGGTCTCCTGCAAACGGGTATTCCGCGAAGGCTAATATGATTACGGAGAAGTTGATTTTCTCTATTTGCGGTGTGAAAATGGCGCGCAGTGACCACCACCATCATCTTGAGTGTCGCCACCCTATTAGTTATTACGGAACGAAGTCCGTCCGTGGAGACCTGCGTGATTCAAAATCAATTGAAACATGTTAATGATAATCAAATGATAAACAAATGAGAATCAAGAAGTGAAACAGTTAGCTTTCTTGTGCCTATTAGTTGTCTTATCCTTCTGCATTTCTACACTTTCAATTTAAACATTTTGCCGAGGCGTATGAAGCGCGACTGGCGCCCCACATTTCACTCAAGGCCATAAAGGCATAAAGGCAAACCGTTACAAATTGCACTCTGGATAAGGTTGTATAGTTATTATAGGTGAGTACTTTATACGTGGGAGCAATCTTGCAAGTATGCAGGACTGGCTGTTATTTCATTTCCGTATTACCATCCATTGAACAGGCCCTCAGCAGGCGATGCGTGCACATGGTGGGCAGTGGATTACACGGAAATCCCACGAACCACATGGCCTCAGAGATGATCAGCACACCGCGCGCTGCCCCATCATCGCAGAGGTCACGCACCGTAGCCGCAGTGGTTCTCATTGTCGTTGGTCGTGCGTCAACTCCGGCTAGTGGTAGCATGGCGTACTGTTTTTAATGCGTTTACATTAAGGTCAAAGTGAAAAAAAAGTTATGTGTGTGAAGTCTGGGCAGCCGGTCACGCGGTATAGGCAGAAAAAGTGTGCAGAGCTCGCTTAGGAGAGTATATATATATATATATATATATATATATATATATATATATATATATATATATATATATAGTGCAACTCACGGTGGTCTGCTCCTGAAGCACACTTCGAAATGTGGTGAACGCGGTTGAAATCAACCCAGGAATTCAAAGCGGTGTGAAGGTGCGACGTAATGCTCAGGCGTTTCTCTTGTAGTTACAGCTGAATAGCCACAAAATTTTCTTATTATTGCGATAGTAATTATATGGACACTTCTACCGGATTTCTGCACTTGGCGTCGCCGTCGCCGTGAGGTTCCGTATAAAGTCCAAGTGCGATAAAATCGTCGCCGTGCGCCGTATGCGCGAGTGAAAGCGCGCGGGGGACGCGCGCTATCACGGAGAGCGAACGCACGGCGGAAAGCAAACACGACCGTCGCGCGAAAGGCCGTGGGGGTATGGGAGGGAGGGAGGCGGGGTGACGCTGTGCTGCGGCACCAAATGCGTATCTTGCAACCGGGCGCAAGCGGAACTGGCCACTCAATCTCGCACGCGAAAGCAAGAAAGCGGAAAGGCAGCGCGGGAGGAAGGGAGGGGGGGCAGCTTTTACTCTGCCAACAACTGAATTTGTACTTTGCCCGCTGCGGCGGTCGCCCGCACCGTATCTATTCTCCACACGGCTCTGACCTTTGTAGGCGCTGTGCATTCGCCGCTAAGTTTCCGTTGAAGCGATAGACCGCACGAACCTTCGCCCGCTGCGGTGGCTGCGCTTGCTGCCAGCGTTTTGACAGTCGTTGTCTGCGGACATTCAGTGCGATCTATTCATGTTTGCTTGTGTGCGCTGACACCACGCTTGTTAATTCAGTTAGTAAGTGAATGTGTCCAAGTTTATGCAGCCGATAAAACTACTATCCCTACTACGAATAGCTCTCTACTAATTTGCTATCGCAATTGATGCTTCGCCTTTCGGGCGAAACTGCGACATTTTTTTTTAATTTCTAATTTTAGTACCAGAAGCGTCTATTCCCGCCTTATTTTCGCATTCACTCGTGTTTCAAACGGGAAATTTCCCGTGGTGGCTGCTATACGTCTGCATTACTAGAAACTATACTTTTACCCCGTCGGAAATTGCGTTGCAGTTGACATTTCAGCAGGTGTAATTATGTTAAATATGCCAGGAAAAAGGACAGGACGCACAGTTACGCTGACGCTATTATACTTTTCTCGCACACTGCGTATGCATTTTCGTAAAGTATTTCTACCCTTTTTATTCCTTTCCTGAGGCCTCAGCTGCCAATGTAATATTTATGAATCACATGGAAAAAAGAAAGTAAGCCTTACGCGGAAGCAAAAATAGTAGCATTTCGCAAGCATTTCACAGACCTCACCGTTTGCTTCTTCCCTCTTTCAAACCTACAATGAGTCAGAATATCTTAAATTGCCAATTGCTCCCCTCCTCTGCAGAGCGAAATTAGCATATATAATCGGAATACGTGTATGCTAACTATTAAATTTGAAATCTCTTTTTCTTTTGTATCCCTCATGCCGAAGTACTTAGCGGGCTGTGAACTTGTGAAGTCAGCTTATCTTTAAAGCATCGTTTGTCTGTATTTCTTCCTAAAGATAAGATTGATTGATGGACTGAATCACTGATCAGCTTATTATTCGATTCTTTGATTGACTTATTGATTCATTGACCAATTGATTGATCGTTTGACTGGTAGATCGATTGAATGCATGAAATAAAGAAAGAGTGAGTGAGTGAGTCAATGTAATGCCTTCGTCAGTCGTTTAAGTTTTCTGGTCCATAAGACGGTGTCATCAAATCCTGGAACGTAGATGTAGCTGTTGGGAGGAGCTAAGCAATTTTGGGGACGCCAAGTACTCCTTCTCATCGTCTAGGAGTCAAATGAAAGGAGACATGGGCGGCAAGTCATCAACCAGGGTCGCCAAGGCCCCCTCCAAAATGGCCTCGAGGGCGACATCTATGGCGCCGTCCAGAGCAGGCAGTCAAGAGAAGGGAGCCAAGCAGTCGCGCAAGCAGTTCTTCACCAGCAAGTCGTCGTACTCGAAGTCGACCAGTTCGAAGTCATCAGGTGTGTACGTTAAAACAAGGTCGTCCCGTTACATGATAGTTGCATTTGATATAATGTGGCACTGAGGAAGACACAGAAAGTTAGTGTAGATAGGTAGAATTTTTTTAAGCGTTGCATAGTTTTTATTTGTAAGGAATTACAGTGAATCCTGCATTTAAAGAAATCCGGCTTTACGCAATATTTGACGTTATTGAACTTCTTTAGGTTCGCCCCACATATGCGTAGAGCCTGACACCTCTAGATCCCTTCTGATTTATGGAAATGCTTGTAAGAAAAGTATAGGTTTTGCGTGATTTCAATTCAGACTCTATTGGCCTGGTGCAGTTTGGCTCTCCCACGAAGGAACTAATGATGAAAACTGTCTGTAGTTTAACCATCCATAGTATCTATTATTTCGTAAGGCTATAAATAGTGTAAAAATACTATTGATAATACTGATATTGATAGAGCTGTCCTATATATAGTATTACGATAGCAATTCGCTGTGAACCTATCGACCCAGTGATAAACAAAAATGGTCAATATTAGCATCCATAGTATTATCAATAGTATTGCTATCGGGAACTGCGTCAACCCAGAGCGCTACGATCGTCACCACTGTAAGCACTGCACACGGCTGGATGCGTGCCCGAAAAGCTCACCATGGTTATACTGCAGTTTTCAAGTGTGGTACGTCCCGTAATCTTACCTCTTTGATATTGCCGTATCGACTGCAATAGTAGTAGTGTGCTCTGTATAACTATATAGATATCAACAGTGCGCTATAGTATACCAGCGATAGTGTATTATACAGTGAATAGTTCGTTAATCGCTCAACCATCGGTAGTTTTGCATTACTAGGAAGAATATAAGGACGGTGGCGGTAGCTGAAGGGCTTAAAACGATACAATTCTGCCAGCGTGGCACTTCCTCTCGTGCGTTTCTCTTGGAAGCAGAGGGCAACCCACTCTCCCCCCTCTAGCTTACGCCGATGCCTTTAAGGGGCTCGGCTTTTAGGAAGCATGGTCAGAGTATGTGTAGTACGTACGCGTCATTGGTATATGGTACCACGAGAACGCTATACAATATGTTTCGGTGACGTCAGTAGTTATCTTGACGTCTGAAGCTACACAGCACATGGCGCATGCTTTCACGAAGCAGCTTTAGCTTGGGGCCAAATCCGATGCTGCCTGTTCAAGCTTTCATCGGACAAACGCTGAAGTTATCTGAATAATAGCTGTTCCATTTGAAGGAGATCCTTACTTTCTGGTGATTCTTAGGAGCATTTAATTTTCGACTTCATGTTTTTACATAAGTTGTCGAAATTGACAAATTTATCACAAAAATATTAAAGCATGAAGTTAACCAATTTTTAACCCTGCACTAAAAACAGCTATCGCAGTTTTTAAGACACATCAGTTAGAGTATCTAAAGCGTACAAAATTCGCATACGAATTTCAAGTTTACGTAAAACTGCTAAATGCTAACAACGGTTCTGGAAATTCCTCCTCGCAAATTAGTTTTACATTTCAGAGCGGTGTATATTACTTGAAGTTTGTACACTTTAGATGTATTACTAAGTGCAATTTCCAGAATTCTGATATCACTTTCATTGTGGAGTTACAGCTGTAAGCACTGTTTTTATTCTTTATTTTAAAATTTTTCCATGTACATTTTTTTAAGGCTGACGGCGAAAGTACAAAAGTGTTTTCTAGAGTCACTAGGTTTTACGTCTTTCTGATAAGTGCAAGCAATCTCATCAAAATCGGTATAACGTTAGCCGAGACAAGCTATATCTCCGTTACCATGAATTCGGATAGGAGCTCTCAAGCTAAAGCACCATCTTAACGAGTCGCCATAAACGGTAACGTAATTAATTCTTGCAGATAAAAAATAAATTGGGAGCCCCTAGCGAAATTACAGGTTAGACAGCTATCTAATAAAAAAAGAAAAGAAGAAACGTGACACGTTTTTTTTTTTTTTTTTTTGGCAACAGTACCTTAGGTCCAAATACTAAATCGGCGAACTTATCGATCCAACCAACCAATCGACGAGTTAGTCAAATGTTGACGGTGGTGACGCTTTTGAATCTCTCACTTGACAGGAAAAATGAAGAAGGGCGGCTCCGACGAAGCAGCCAGAGGGAAAGCCTCCAGGGCCGCCGCGAAGGCCAAGCCAGATTCGAAGGCGGCTTCGAAATCGGCTCCCAAGGCGGCTTCGAAGAAAGCGCCGGGCTCCGACTCGGGCTCTCAGGGGTCCGGCAGCGAGGAAGAGGCTCCCAAGAAGAAGCAGCCGAAGAAGAAAAAGAAATCTAGCGACGAAGACGAGGACACCAGCGAGGAAGAGAAGCCGAAGAAGAAAAAGGCGGATGAGGACGCCAAGGAGGAAGGCGACGAGGCTAAGGAAGGAGAGGGAGAGGAGGAAGAAGAGGAAGAGGAAGAAGAGGGCGTCTACATGAGCACCACAGAGTTTGAGGCCTACATAGCTCGGTGAGCACCCAACGGGATGTGGTTTGCAAGCGAAATGTTTGGGCTCGTTAGTCGGTCGTCATAAACGTGCTAAGTAATAATAAACGTAGACAGGAACAAGAAATAACCCGGTAAGCGCTGTTACTTCCGACTGGTTATATTCGTAGAAAGAACAGCTTCATACGACGGCGCAATGAAAGCCCCAAACTGAAAAGTAAAAGCACAGAAGCTGGCGTTCGTCACCGAATCACACCGCATGATATGACGAACAAGTAGGTTATTCAGTGTGGTTTGATTAGGCTACGATGCTGCTTCACTACGTTGCTTTTTTTATTAATATTTTGGTGCTTTCGTTGCACAGTCCTGATACAAGTGTTCTTTCTGCGAATAGAATCAGTTCAAAGCAAGAAAGCTGTCCGTGCTCTTCCGTGTTTCTTGCATGCGTCTAGGTTTCACCTCACGCTCTAAACATACTTAGGCTGTTTGTTTTGTGGGCTAAATTGTGGGCAAGCATTCTTCGCTTCCTTTCTTAGCCTTTGCTGATTTAACTGCTTGTTCGAAATCACCTACACTTATCATGTCCCCCGCGTCGCTCTATACTGTACACGTTCTCGTGGTCGGATCGACATAATGTTAAGCGTTCAACATTGCGGAATTACAGGAATTCTTGCAAAAGGAGTTCAGTATAGGAGATGTTACCGGACATAGCTTTTCCATGCGCCACCTGGCCATGGTTGTAATACTTGAAACATGACCGTCTTCATTAAGGCATAATTATAATACAGCAAACGCCCTAATTTAGACAGCACTTGCTTCTTGCACTCAACGCTACATGCACAGACTAGGTAATAATTCTAGAACCATGTAGTAAGTGTTACTCAATGTGTTTTATTTATTTATTTATTTATTTATTTATTTATTTATTTATTTATTTATTTATTTATTTATTTATTTATTTATTTATTTATATTTCTTATTTATTGTACAGAGCAAGAGAGATCTGAAGCGCACTTTACTTTAATGTTATATTCGAACGCCCAAAATTAGTTACACGCCATTTACGTGCCCCATTGAAAAATTCGAGGGCTGGTTTTTGAAAATGGAGCCGGTGCGAAGCAACATCCGGATATCCGCGCGTTGTTCCACTGTAGCACGTCCTTTGACATGGACGGCGAACCGCTACGCATCTTATTGCAGCTTCTAACAAAAATCGGTATTGCAGACATGACAAATTTCTTCAGTTCAACAGATTCAGACGCGCAAGTTTCTTTGAGTCTCCGGCCTCGCTCGAAAATTCGTCAGCAGAGGATTTTCTTTAAAAAAAGTTGACGTCTTGACGCACCTACAATTTATTCTTGGGCAACACTATATGAAGTCGGATTACCACTTCGCTTTACAAAAATGCCATCTGCAACTAAGTTTTACTTCTGCGAAATTTGTTACGAATGAGTATAGAATACGCTGTTGAAGGAACCGTGGCTCAGCCTGCAGGACTCGTAATGGTTTAATATGGCTTGTATAGCCTTTACATAGCAACTAAGCAGACGACGCGTACGTTTGGCGTTTAGCGAATAATACGTAAATAGCAGCACGTCGCCGTTCAAGATGTTTCTGCGCGCCATTATCAGCCGCGGATGCCGCCTAATCACGAAGGTCATCTCGAGTAGCCACGCTGTTTTCAATGTTCGGGGTTATGTGTCATTTCCAGGAAGCATTAATAACAGCTATTTACATATTAGCATATCTGAAAAATCTATTTGAACAAAATTATTGACGCATGCACTAGTATTTAAAGAGTAAACACAGTCTGTACGTGTACAGGCGGGGACAAAACAGTACGGGATCAGCGAGCGGCGTGCCAAACTGCATTCTTGTGCCCATGAACAAAGCAAGCACCTTCTATCAGGACATGGTACAGCGCATGCGCGCCCTTTGATGTCTCGTGTGCACCTGCCCGTACGCCCAATTCTAGCCAAGGAGCTTTAGGAATCGCGATGATTGCAGCACGCTACGCTAGGATTAGGCTAGTTGCAAGCAAAAGTGTACGATCATGACATTATACCTGTGCTAGCATACGGAGTAGAAGCTTGGACGTTAAAGAAGAAACTACGGAACAAGTTAAGGGCCGCGCAAAGATGCGATGGAGCGAAAAACGTTCAGCGTAACGTTAGGAGACGAGAAGAGACCGGTGTGGATCAGAGAGCAAACGGGCTTAGCCGATATTCTAGTAGACATGGGAAGACAGAAAATCGAGCTGGGAAGGCCATGTAATGCGTAGGATGGATGACCAGTGGACCCTCAAAGTTACAGAATCGATGCCGAGAGACGGGAAGCGCAGTCGAGGACGGCAGGAAACTGGGGGGGGGGGGTGAAACTTGAAAACTTGCTGGCGCAAATTGGGGCAATCAACTACCGCAAGACAAGGGTGACTGGAGAGCGCTTGGAGATGCCTTTGTTTAGGCCAGTGCACATAAAAATAGCGAATGATGACGATGGCGATGATGCTTATGATGATAATGATGATGACAACGACGGCGCCAGGATAGCGCTGCCCTTTTCGACCGGCGGCGTGCGCAGTGCATTGCCACACGTCACAACGGCCCAAAAAGACGCCGCTCTTCTCTAGAGCAATTTTCTGCCCTCATCACGGTTCCAACAGCCCGCTGTCAAGAAGATTAGCTTAGGCAAGAAGTGGTACACGAGCATTAAAGGACGCGCATGCGCAGTGCCATCTATAGAGAAGGCGCATGCTTCGTTAAAGGGTGCCAGAATGCAGTTCGGCAGGTGCTTGCAAACCCCGTATTATTTTGTCACTACCTGCATATTATGCGAACATAGCCTTCTGATGCCGACAAACATTTTGCTGCAGTTCACATATAAATGTGTCGTTGCTATATACGAGCTCAAAAGCAGTACCGAGCCAAATCGCCACAACCGTCTAAAGCAGGTTAAATTAGAAATCTGCACTTGCATGTAGCCTAAAAAGGGTGCAGCAAGCAATCATGTTGTTCTCACGAGTAGTAAGAAGCGAGTAAAGTCTGGTCCTTATTCCCGCTACTACAATTAGTCTCGCTTCACGGATTTCTCGGTTCGACGCAGCCGCGAATTCCTCCGAGACATCGGCAAGTGCGTGCTCCTCATCTTTATGACGGCCTGCATCGCCTACCTGTTTCACGTGTGGCGTCAGAGCGACAAGAGGCGTTACGGGACCGGCATCGTCACCGAGCACCGCACTCCGCCCTACACCGAGGAAGAGGAGAACGTCACGTACCCCCTCGACAGCGTCCGAGATTTCTCGGTAGAGGACCAGGCGGATGCGGTGCCCACTGAATTCGGCGAGGCGGTTGGAGACTTTTAGAACGTTCATACGATTGCAATCGATTACTAATTCGTTTCTTTTCTTTCTTTGGTATCGCATTTCCTAAATATTAAACGGTAGTCATTTTCCCTGGTAGTTTATTTACCTCTGGCATTCCCCCAACCTTCGATAGGTATTTTAATTCGTGAGCAGCGTCTTCCGCGGTTCACGCGCGCAGACACATGAGTGGCCGGTTCGCACGAAAGGAATGTAAATGTTGCGAAGGCAGGAGGAATTGGTTGTGTCTTCTATCATGCAGGTGGTTCGTCGAACGGCGATTTCATCAAAGAAGAACAGAGAGAGCAGAAAACATGAAACAGGGATGCGGGTATAGTGTGTCGTGCTGTTTCCATGTTTCCTGCTTAATTCCTTTGGCAGGAGCGAGCCGATTCTGGGTGAAAAGCCCAGCGCTCACTTCCCAAAGTCGCCTATTGGAAAACCATGAACTTAATGACGCTCCTTCTGAAGCAAAACTATTTGCAACCGTTGCTTTACCAGCACGTGGGTACGCAAGCACGGCATGGGACCCCTATTCTAAATCAGATATGCATTGGAAATGATTCAATGTAAAGCAGTGTTTCATTTTTTTTTTACTTCTACATACAAATATGTTCAATCACCAGCCTCTATTAAATAATGCGTTGAGTGGACACGTCGCAAGCGCGTCTTCAGCAAAACGGTGTGTCCCTAAATTACTTGAATGCATCGCGCTACCGTCAGCAGCCATCATGAGATGGGTTATGTCAATTTCTTTTTCCTCGGGCAACAACAGAATGAAACAATTTCCCGTGCTATACTGCACTAGCACTGGATCTACAGAACGTATTTGTTCTTGATGCGCTTATTGAATTATTCATTTCCCAGTCTTGTATGTCGTCCTGAGACCAAAATACAGCTATGAGACATAATCGCTTTGAAGCTGGATTTCATTGTGTACTGGTGTGTTAGGCACGGGAAAAACATTTTTAGACATTACGGTTAGATGCCAAAAGCTACAGCTCCATGTACGTGGAAGCAGCAGCCAACTACTAATGCTTGCATTTAGCATCAAAAAGCGGGTTTTACCACAGCAGAGATGAAGATGGAACTGTAACGTGTAGTACATGGACCACACTGTACAATCTTTAGTACTAATTCATTGCTTCAGTTGAGCGTTGTTAAAATTTAAGTGCATAAACGTGCCAGGCTATGCTGAGCTTCTTTTTAATTTATTTTTTTTTGCCACTGTTGCACGTGTTAATCTCAAGAAACTTGAGAAACACCGTGAATGTGTGTGTGGCTATCTTTTGCCTTCTTTCCACAGTCGTAGGAGAATGCAGCACACGGCCACAACCACTGGCAGATTTTTTCGTTTAAGCTTAGTTTTAAGGCGCTAGCATTACAAATGGGTAAGTGGGAAAGAAATCTGTGCGTCTGTGTATGTGGTGTGGCGAGCCGGTTACGTGGCAGCGAAGGCATAGGAGAGCTTAGAACAGCACGTGTATATATATATATATATATATATATATATATATATATATATATATATATATATATACGCTGTCAAACTTCTCGCAGAGTCAACACCTTCAACCCTGCTGAAAGAGTTGTCCAATCATGGATCCGGGGCCTCGGAGATACCACATAATGCTACCACAACTCTCGCATTTACCGCTACATCGCCACTGCATGTTTAGAAGCTCGCTTGGCGTGAGACAACCGGATTATTTTTTATCGAAATAACTTCGTTAAATATCTGAAGAAATCTGCTCAAGATTGCCTATACGCGCAAATATGTATCTATTGCGAAACGTTTGGTACCATGGGCGCAAAAATACGCGCCGTTATTTTAAAGCGTGAGCGTTCTTTAGAGAGCTCCCCAGCCCTGTCACTCGAAACGTGTAATGCCTTGTATCTGTGCGAAAATGCATAATTTGCAAAGTTACGGCATTTCATTGTTATCATAGTATAAGTGTAAATGATTGGTAGCATTTTCAAGCGCTAAAGAACAATTTAAAGAAAAAATAAATTATTAGAGAGTACTCATAGGAATGCACAGGGCTCCTTAGAATATAGAATATGCATGGCGAATCCTATAATAGGGGATGGGTCAGCTGAAATTTGGGGTTGGGTCAACTATAAATTTGGAGGTGGGCCCACTTAAATTTGTGGGTGGGCGAAATTGAAATTTGTGGATGGGCCAACTGGCCATTTGGAGTGGGCATACTTAAATAAGGGTAGGTGGGCCAACATGAAATGTGGGTGTGGGTCTTCCTGAGATTTGGGGGTGGCCCAATGTAGAATTGAACGCTGCTGAGTGCCCTTCGAGTTATGAACACCTCGCGGGCAAGCGAGAGCGTTAAGACACTTGGCACGTTTTCATTGCGCCTTCAGGCCACTTTATAGTCCGATGCAGCGTGCACGTCAGCCAGCGTCGCTGGAGGTTGGCGACGCCAGGTTCGTCACATTACGGTTGCGCGAAAACCGACCCCTCTATAGTCCAACGCTTGCGCCGCGCTGCGCCGCCTAGACGCATGCGCATTTTGCACGACACTAGGACTTTCAGGACGGCACGTGACTGCCAACACGCTGCACGTGCCGCCACCAGCGGATCTTGCTCGATGAGAAGCGGTGCATTCTGGGTGACGAGGCCGGGCGCAAAGTGGAGCATGTCGCATCTCGACGCTGGCTGCAGCCAGGGCACGGCGTCGAAGGCCGGAGACGTCGGCCGTGCCTCGCACCGGACTATAGAGTGCTGCGCTTTCGCTGGCGCGGCGTCGCCGTGCCGAGCGCGTTCGCGCGTCATTGCTACGTCGGACTATAAAGTGGCCTTTACTGAGGCGCAGTCAGAATGCAGGCGAGAGCTTGTGTGGACAAGGAATGCGCGCAAACACACGCTTGCGAGAGCGACAGCGAGGGTGACATGCCACGATGCACTCTCCCCTCACGCAACACCTCACGCGTTACGGCGGCAGCTTGTGTTCCATTTCAACCGCTCTGCTCCGTCGAGGCGCGCTCGAGCCCGGCGTTCCGTCTCAAATGGTAAGATTGCATTGAAGGGGTCGGATGCGGCGAGAAAATCTGACAATTGTCTACTGAAACCTAAGCACTCTTTGCCACCGGAAAGGCCATGGGTAGACGTGTATAAACTGGGAAATTCAAGCAAGCAAAACTAAGCAATAACGAAGACACAGCCGAGCCAAACAATGCTTACGCTTTAGTAGACAATTCTCAGAATTTCTGTAGCTTTTCTCCTGTAGAGCTAACTTCCCTGCTCACAGACCCATAATGAGGGAAAGGTAGTTTCCAAGGCTCAAAGCACACTATTTCGACGTCATCGTTGTCGCCGTCGTAGTTAATAGCAGCAGAAGTAGTAGTAGCAGTAGTAGTAGTAGCTGCAAACGTTACAAAGTAGCAGGCGCGGTAGCCCAGTGGTAATGGCGCTGTGCCGATTAAATCGAAGCCTGAGATTGAATCCCGGCCGTGGGGGCCGTATTTTAATGTTGGTGGAATGCAAAAGAACGCCCGTGTACCTTGTATTGGCAGCATGGTAAGGATCCCCAGGTTGTCAAAATAATTCCGGGGCCCCCCACAACGGCGTGACTCGTATTCCGAACATTTCTTCGACACGACAAACCCCATATTTTAATTAGACCTGATACAGTAAAATTTATGTTAGGGGCAAGTTCAGTCCAGGAATACGCTAGCCATCTATCCCAATGCAGCGTCAAATCGACAGCCAGGACCATTCGGTTGTCTTCCGACGTGACCTAGGACAGCCATTTAGTGATTGGCTGTGAAGACAAGGTGAATACTGTGCCGTATACTACAAGGACCCAGCGAGAACGTCGACTACATTATTGCGTAATTATGGAGAACTCACTAGTGCGCGCAGTATCTAAAATATGCCAACGATTGGCCTCCACAGCGAGAAATCAGCACATTTTCTTTAATGACATTCCATGGTAATGTGTTGCACTTTGTGCTGCACACGTAACGAATCGTGGGAAGGTCCGAGTGGGCTTCAAGCGATCGCTGAAACAGCAGCGAGCCCTTTGCCGAACGAGCGACATTGTAGCTTCCTTCCTGCATGAATCTCGAGTCGTGGTGTAATGGAATTTTTGTGACCTACTTTGTCATATGGCACGGTCACATGTGAAATTGCTTTGCGGCGAGCTCTTGGTGGAAGCTTCCGGCATTTCGTCCTATATGGCTTCCGTCGAGACAGTTAATCGTAATATCAGGTTGTATTACTCTGAAAACGCGACAGAAGACATTGTTCACGAAACGATAGTGCAATCACCTAAGACCCAGAGACACACCAGGGGCATAATCTATTTTCATATCGGTGCTTATCACCGACTATTATACTATGCGTATGTGAAAAAAATGGCTGCGGCTTAGCTCATACTACGAGGGGGGCCAAGGTGGATCAGATGTTTCGAGGGTGTACAGTTTTGGTACCGGACGATCCACCACTGAACCAGTGCAAAAGACTAACGGAGCAAGCATGCACGACTGGCTGGCTTGGAGAGGTCTTGCGCAGTAGTCAGCTAACGGCGCTGTTATTTGCCACACGCGAGACTGCGTTACTTCTTTCACAATCTGGCGACGCGGTAACACGTTCCACAGTGGAAGCAGCAGCAGTTGGCCTTTTGCAGCCTTGCCCCCTTTTCATCTGCGATGGGTTGGCATTGTAGACTGCGACGTTGTGACCCTTGCTGTTGCACAGAGGGCAAACTGGGCTCAACAGGCAAGGCCGATCATGTTAGGGCTGATGCACAAAGGGTGTGTTCTCGTGTGTTCTGGCATACAGGTTGTTTTCTGGTATGAGGTTTATGTCTTCGCCATTCGATGATCAGCCACGGTTCTGTAGCAGGTCCTCCTCTCGGATTACCTACTGTACACACAGAAACATTAGCAGCTCCATTGCCAGCCGCGTTCTCTGCTCGCAAGTTTCAATGCTGCTGGGTGCGCAGTCAGCATCCTTGGTCATCTGTCGGTGCATAATGGACCAATCTTCGGGTAGGCATCGCATCAAGACATGGTTAAGTACCATGGTGTTCTCTTCCGGGGACACTCCTAGGCCTTACAACGCATTGACCCTAAACTACACTGTCTTGATGTAGACGGAGCTTCGGAATGTCTGTTGAGGCCTTCACGGGTGTCATCGCTGATAGATGATTCATTAACCAAAAGATCTCGGCGACCGAACCGATCAGTGAGTGTCTTGATCGCGATGTCGTAGTCTTGCTAGGCCAACCGCATACCCTCGGTAGCCCTTCGGCCCTGCCAGTTAAATACGCAAGCAAGGGATGCCCGGCAGCTCAGCCTTCTTGTGGATCCCAGAAAGACTGCCATCCACGCAGATTACCGTTGAATATTGTTATATAGAGCTTTGGTAGAACGACAGAGCAATGATTCTGTATTCCCACCTGGCCCGGAGCGTCTGCTGGAACTTGAAGGATGACGTTACTCATTGCGCCTACAGCTGTTTGAGCATGTGTAAGGGTGGCCTGTCGATGCTCTTGCAACCAGAACCGGGCTTGCAATACGGCCTACAGAATCTTCTCGTTGTAGTCATGCACCGTTCCCACTTCCTGGTGCAAGGTCTCTCCTTCCGTGTATGTGACCATGGACCTGTGTAGGATCCGGCTGTTGCAGCAGGTTTATCAATAGCGTTAGGGTTCGCGCGACACCACATCTGACTGTGCCATGCTTCTTCCGCAGCTGGTCCGAGTTTGCCATGCCCCCAACATAAAGGCTGGTCCCAGGCTTCGTGGCACCAACAAATGTAACAAAAAAGACTGTTGCTCCAGACGTGAAACTGAGACGTTCGTTTATCACCAGTATGGAGGCAAGGAGCCCAAGCCTCATTTGCTTTGCTTTGCTTTGCTTTGCTTTGCTTTGCTTTGCTTTGCTTGCTTGCTTGCTTGCTTTCAAAAGTGGCTCGCGCCAACTATGGGGGATTGGCCAAGAATCGGGTGATTGAAGGAAAACAATTATCGGAGTCTAATAATTAAGGATCACTTTCGAAAATTTTCGAATGACGAAAGGAATTCATTCATGTAAAATTTAATAATTTAGCAAGGAAATCGTCCTGATTCAATTATGTACCCCACAACAGCTGCACCAACATCCCTATGACGATGTCCGAGAGAAGAGGCACCAAAGGATAGAATATTGGATATCGGAATATTTAACCCAGCACAGTTAAATTTTTCTTCTAAAGCATGTTTTCTTAATGAGGAAAAACGGCGGCATGACAGGAAGAAGTGTTCTATTGTTTCGGCTTCACCACAGTATGAGCACAAGGAGGAGGACGCCAGACCAGATCGATGTAGATAAAAGCTTAATGTAGGAATGCGACATCTGAATTTGGTAAAGAGGACTTCAAGTTTTCTATTATGGCAGAATTTTCTGTTCCAAGGAAATAGGAGGTGTCGATAATCAGTTAGATTTGTTAATGGTAGGTTCCAGGAATCTTGCATGAATGCCCGTCTCCTGAACCTAGCCGCGGTTATGTAAGCTGATACAGGAAGAATCGGAAGGATTGGACCACTAAGGGCAGCTCTCGCTAAGCTGTCAGCTAATTCATTAATAACTAATCCTTTGTGACCAGGCACCCATACCAATCTAATCAATTTTAAGTTAGAAGGAATAAGACATTGGATTGTACGCGAAACTTGTGAGCCACTATTTGCAGTGAGAGCTGAACATAATGACAAAGAATCCGTTACGATTACAATTTCCGAGATTGATGAGTGCACTTTTCGTAGAGCCAATGCAACTGCCAGAAACTCAGCTAGAAATACTGGTATATAGTCTGGAAGTCTTAAGGAGAACGACCAATCGAAAGCGGAAGAGAAAATTCTAATTACAGATTTTTCTTCTGATTGCGAGGCGTCTGTCGCTATGACGGCTTTTATTTTTAACTCCAATAAGTGATATAAATATTCTAACTGCAAGAAATTATGTCGTCGTGGATGCGCACCATTCCCTAATTAAAATGAAAGGCTTTCCTGAAGCGTTCCTGCCGCTTGTCCTCGTTTTTTCGGGCAGTTTTAACCAGCCTTCAAGTATGAACGAACGATCCTGCGAGAACGTTCTGCTGAAGCGTTAGACTACTGGCTTGCATTGACAGTCATCATCGACAGTTCCCGGATAAGTTTTTTGTGCAATTTCGGTATCAAAAATGGGAATTTTTGCTAGTCTTCGTGAAATCGGCTCGGGTTTCAAGCGCATAGCTTCGCGCGATGGCAACTCTTGTTCCAGAATTTCTTAAGCCAGACCGTTTAAAAGGTTCAAATTACCATCGCGATTGGCCCTTCATGAGGACTGTTCTGCGGAAATTTCCAGTATCACACACGGCATGAGACTAATAGATTAATGACGCTAAGGAACCTGCTGAGCCAACGAGGATGGCAGAGGTTGATAAGGATTGATGACATTAAAGATTTCTTTCATGCATATGGTGGGTTCGCTGGACGAGGCCGATCGCATGCCCCGGTGCACTGTTGTAGATGTACTCAACATTCTGAGGATTCCAAAAACGCACTGTTATTAATCGCCGCTGCTCATCATCGCAATGAACCTCCAACCACAAGCCAAAACGGCAAACGCGCCATCGTAGAGACGAAGAAAACGAAGCACGAGAAGTCACGAGGCACGCGTTTTAACCTGCTCGTGAACAAGAAGAACCCGACGCCATCGCTGAAGACAGGAACACAGCAAGTACCTGAGCAAGGTGAGCATGAAAGGCCCCACTGCGTATTATTTCAGTGTGCCGTCTTTTCGGTGTTTTTATTCCCGTTCTAAACTAGCTGTTCTAGAAGAGGCGACAGTGCGAGTTCGCAACGGGAACGAAAACAGAGTCAACAAATTGTCAGCTTCATAGCTGTTGGCTTGCTGTCGTCGCGTGAGGCACGCTATCGCTCCTGGGCCGGTATTTTGTAGCGATGCGTTATGCTTTATTCTATACTAGTCTTGTCATCCATCACTCACGGCCGAATGATAGCGTTGATAACGTGAGCGGACCGTCGCTTTGACCACTGACCAAGCGCGAAAAGGGATTAGCATCAGAAAGGCATCGCTACAAAATACCGGCCCTGGTGTGATGTTGGGTACCGGTAACGGCCTTGACTTGGGGTAGTCAGGACATGTTATTCTTACCAGGTTAGATTAGGATAAGTTATAGGCAGACTAGATGGGTTTCCACGCATTGTCGATTGTCCAATATGCGAGCTGCGTGGTCACGTGTTAGATGCAAGCCAACAAACCGCCACAGCGTGCAACGTTTGTTCAGCGCTGCTCTGCTGGCTGCTGGCACAGTCGGCACGTGCATAAGGATATAGCTACGTACAGCGGTTGCTGACAATCGAAACCACGCGGAAAGCGCTAAACAACGCAAGTGCACCGACGATAAAGCGCTGTCCTTTGTCTCCCCCCCCCCCCCCCCCCCTTCTTAGCGCTGTTTTCATTTCCAGTTTTACCGTGTAATCCACGTCAACGCTCTCTTTCAATCCCCTTCAATGTCCCTTGCGTGTCTCGGCAGCTTAAGAAAAAAGCTTTTGACGGTTGAGTCTCCTAATTCAAGCGTTGTAAACGTGTTCTTTCTTACGGTATCTTTAGCTGGCTGTTGCGGATCGAGCTGTACAGACCGCTGTGACACGCGACTTCTTTGGCTGGGTGAAACGGAGCGCTCGAAATGTGTTTGGCTGATTCCATCCGTGCCATCGGATCTGTTCGAGAGAACTTAGAGACGTTCCGACCGTCTCGTCGCAGTGTCTCCGAGGTCTCCTCGAGCTCCAAACACGTGACACCCGCCACCACTTCCGTTTGCTGAAAGGTGAAGCCGAAATTCGGCATTTTTTTTTTTTTTTTTTTTTTGCTCTGGTCTGCGTTGCAGTCACGTAATTGCGGAAGTTCCACACGGATCCGATTCTGTCGTCCTAGGTGTGCTTGGCTGAGGTGCTCTGCCTCTGTCGGAGAGCGGCACCAGCTCGGGCGCCTCCGCGCCAGAGCATTGGAGCGACTATGCAAACGAAGGTGCCAAAAGTAATTTGCCAAGGCATACACGCACGAGATCATGTAGTGTGAGCAAAAATGGTAAACGCGGCTGCAATGCACTTCCACTCCACGTGAAAGCTGCGGAAGTGCGGAGCAGTGATGCGCCGGTGTTTTCCTTGTCTTTAGTATTGTTTTATCCTGTGATTATCTTGTGTCGACGCTCTCGACAGCTGGCGAGCAGCTTGTGTTTGGACCTTACCGATGTTCGGATTCGCTTGCCTGCACTGCCGAGCAACTTCAGCTTCTCGGGCGCGCACCGCTTATCAGCCCTGCGTCAGCGCTGTCTTTCAAGGGCGAGCGCCCGCTGTCGCTCCAAGCGTGTTTGCTGCTCGGCGTCCATGGCGGGAAATAGCGTCCCGGAGCGCGGGAACGTCTTTTCTAGGCGCGCTCTTCCTCTCCCGTCAGATGTCGCGCACTGATTGGACGCTGGATTGGCGGCGGGGTGAGCGGAGTCCTTCCCCTTGTAGGGTGGTGGCTCTTGCACTGCGCCGGTATCAGCCGGGCGTGTTAGAAGCGATTTTAACGAATTTCTGTAAATAATTCGATTATTTTATGAGTATTTCTGTATTATATATTATTCTGAATCCGGTTAGCTTAATTTTATGCGGTTTCGCGCTGGTATTAGGATGTTTTGACCGTATTTTGCGCTTGTGTTTTCTGAGCCTGACGACATGACACATTAGACATTGACAGCCCGGGCCCCTAAAGTGCTCCACACTTAAAACGCTATACGCACAACGTAAAATATCAAGGGGCGCCAGCTGAGAAACCGCAGCAACGCAAGTGAGTTATTGTGGTTCTTGAAGCGTTGCATTAAACCAAACCTCACCACATCGAACATGTCTAAACGTAACCTAACGTAACATAATTGTAATTGTCCGGTATTGTTTTTGTGTTACGCCAAAAAACTTTGCAATGGGCCTTGCCGTTGTCTGTATGAAAAGCAAAAAAAAAAAAACTAGTCGCTGCTTGCTTTTTTCCAGCTGGTGCTATTATTCCAACGAGCATGTAGGAGAACATGTTGAAGTACACAATCTCGTACGCACAGAAATATCATTAACCAGCTTACAACGGCTAACCGTTTATCTCGCGCCGTGAGATAAAAGTGAAATTTCTTTTTTTTTTCTTGCAAACCTAGCTGAATGTGATGCGTTGCTGTTAGCCATGCTCATCCAAACACACCTATGTTCTAATATTTGTTACATGGTGGACATGTTACCCTGCATCTTGACAGTCTGTACGGCATACATTAGATATAAGGATGATACTCAGCAACGTACAACAGCAATTTCGCTCTTGGTGTAGCCTCGCAAGATAAGCTGTCTGCCATCCGATGCGGTTGTCTACTGTTCGCGGCTGGCCGACGACCAGCCATGCGCGGGCAGCTCAAGGTGCTCTTTCGCCGCGATGTGCTCATTTGAAAGCTTTCCTCGGCGAACACAAGGTAGGTCTCCGCGTGACACTTGTTTCATGCTGTCATAGATTTTTTTTTAGCATTCGCAATAACTCCTACTATGCAAGTAAGCCTCCAGATAACTTTCCGCACTGGTTTGTTGTCGAAGTTATGTATAAACCTACAATACGACCACGTTACAACAATGCACTTGAGACAGGGCAGATTGTTTACTACCGTGGAAGATTAGCGATAAGGTAGTAACTCCGAAGGCAATACGTAGAGTGAAAAAGATTAATTTAAGCGCGCACGAACATGTTTATCAGCACACTTGGTGCTTCAGGTTTAGAATTTACGTTTAGAATGGCTCTAAACCTGTGTTCTACTCTAAGGCGAGTTACTCCACAGAAATAAGTTTGCAAAACTAGCCCAATCGTTTAAATCATAAACGTAAGGCAAGGAATGTTGAAAGCATGATGTTACAATGAGAAAGCTACTTGTAGACTTTTTCTGAATGAGCCAGCTCTGCAACTACGCAGCAATGCGAGTCAAAAGCAATAGTTTGCGATGGTAGGTAGTACAAAGGATCAAGAGAACTCCACCGCAAGCTTGAGAGGCGCATTGGTAATTTGCATGCGAAGTTCGATTTTGAGCCGCTTATTTCTTTGAGAGCGTATTTTGTCAGTGAAAGGCTCGATCAGGCTTGATATATTGACTATCACTGGTTGTGTGATCTACCCTATCTCTTTTCTTATTTTGCTTGCCCTATTATTCTTAGGAAGTGTCGTCCATACCGACAAGTGCCTTTCTCTAGGCGACGCTGGCACTGTCCGCAGCCGGTATTTCGACAACTCTACGCAAGTGTGACTGTCCCTTTACGTGGTTCATCATTGATCAGAATTTCGGGCCAAAATTAACACGTATTCTACAATGAGGGTTTACCGTTATATTTATCGTAGTACCACCCAACCGTGACTGGCAGGGCGAATGGATGACTCTCCATGATGATTGGGTAAAATGCAAATGCAAAACACGTAACGCAAAGTCGCGATGACGATAGTCTACAAGGACAACGCTTGCCCTACTGGCCCCTTTCACTGTCCTGCATATTACATTTGCGTAGCACCAGAGCACCGACGCCTGTTCCTGTGACTGATTTACACACTGCGCAAATGCGATCGCAGGACGCAGACGAATTTCTGGCTGACGGAGCCGCACTCTCAGAGTACGGAGCAGCGGACGGTTTTTACACGCACCGAGCTCCGTGTGATCGCCCTGGTGGTGATGAAGACAATCATGGTGGTCATGTTCAGCCGCAGCCACCAAAGGTTGCCGCAGCGGCTACGAGGGTGCGCCAGCGCGGCCGAGCGCTCGACGCCTCGGTCCGCGCAACTGTGCAACACTACCTCGAGTCGCAGGTTGCCGCAGCGGCTACGAGGGTGCGCCAACGCGGCCGAGCGCTCGACGCCTCGGGCCGCGCAACTGTGCAACACTACCTCGAGTCGCAGGTTGCCGCAGCGGCTACGAGGGTGCACCAACGCGGCCGAGCGCTCGACGCCTCGGTCCGCGCAACTGTGCAACACTACCTCGAGTCGCAGGTTGCCGCAGCGGCTACGAGGGTGCGCCAGCGCGGCCGAGCGCTCGACGCCTCGGTCCGCGCAACTGTGCAACACTACCTCGAGTCGCAGGTTGCCGCAGCGGCTACGAGGGTGCGCCAACGCGGCCGAGCGCTCGACGCCTCGGGCCGCGCAACTGTGCAACACTACCACGAGTCGCAGGTTGCCGCAGCGGCTACGAGGGTGCACCAACGCGGCCGAGCGCTCGACGCCTCGGGCCGCGCAACTGTGCAACACTACCTCGAGTCGCAGGTTGCCGCAGCGGCTACGAGGGTGCGCCAGCGCGGCCGAGCGCTCGACGCCTCGGTCCGCGCAACTGTGCAACACTACCTCGAGTCGCAGGTTGCCGCAGCGGCTACGAGGGTGCGCCAGCGCGGCCGAGCGCTCGACGCCTCGGGCCGCGCAACTGTGCAACACTACCACGAGTCGCAGGTTGCCGCAGCGGCTACGAGGGTGCACCAACGCGGCCGAGCGCTCGACGCCTCGGGCCGCGCAACTGTGCAACACTACCTCGAGTCGCAGGTTGCCGCAGCGGCTACGAGGGTGCGCCAGCGCGGCCGAGCGCTCGACGCCTCGGTCCGCGCAACTGTGCAACACTACCACGAGTCGCAGGTTGCCGCAGCGGCTACGAGGGTGCGCCAGCGCGGCCGAGCGATCGACGCCTCGGGCCGCGCAACTGTGCAACACTACCTCGAGTCGCAGGTTGCCGCAGCGGCTACGAGGGTGCGCCAACGCGGCCGAGCGCTCGACGCCTCGGGCCGCGCAACTGTGCAACACTACCTCGAGTCGCAGGTTGCCGCAGCGGCTACGAGGGTGCGCCAACGCGGCCGAGCGCTCGACGCCTCGGGCCGCGCAACTGTGCAACACTACCACGAGTCGCAGGTTGCCGCAGCGGCTACGAGGGTGCGCCAGCGCGGCCGAGCGATCGACGCCTCGGGCCGCGCAACTGTGCAACACTACCTCGAGTCGCAGGTTGCCGCAGCGGCTACGAGGGTGCGCCAACGCGGCCGAGCGCTCGACGCCTCGGGCCGCGCAACTGTGCAACACTACCTCGAGTCGCAGGTTGCCGCAGCGGCTACGAGGGTGCGCCAGCGCGGCCGAGCGCTCGACGCCTCGGGCCGCGCAACTGTGCAACACTACCTCGGCTACGAGGGGTGCGCCAGCGCGGCCGAGCGCTCGACGCCTCGGGCCGCGCAACTGTGCAAACACTACCTCGAGTCGCAGGTTGCCGCAACACTACCGCGGCTACGAGGGTGCAGGTTGCCGCAGCGGCTACGAGGGTGCGCCAGCGCGGGCCGAGCGCTCGACGCCTCGGACCGCGCAACTGTGCAACACTACCTCGACGTCGCAGGTTGCCGCAGCGGCTACGAGGGTGCGCCAACGCGGCCGAGCGCTCGACGCCTCGGGCCGCGCGCAACTGTGCAACACTACCACGAGTCGAGTCGCAGGTTGCCGCAGCGGCTACGAGGGTGCGCCAACGCGGCCGAGCGATCGACGCCTCGGGCCGCGCAACTGTGCAACACTACCTCGACGAGTTGCGCAGGGCTACGAGGGTGCGCCAACGCGGCCGAGCGCTCGACGCCTCGGGCCGCGCAACTGTGCAACACTACCTCGAGTCGCAGGTTGCCGCAGCGGCTACGAGGGTGCGCCAGCGCGGCCGAGCGATCGACGCCTCGGGCCGCGCAACTGTGCAACACTACCTCGAGTCGCAGGTTGCCGCAGCGGCTACGAGGGTGCGCCAACGCGGCCGAGCGCTCGACGCCTCGGGCCGCGCAACTGTGCAACACTACCTCGAGTCGCAGGTTGCCGCAGCGGCTACGAGGGTGCGCCAACGCGGCCGAGCGCTCGACGCCTCGGGCCGCGCAACTGTGCAACACTACCACGAGTCGCAGGTTGCCGCAGCGGCTACGAGGGTGCGCCAACGCGGCCGAGCGCTCGACGCCTCGGGCCGCGCAACTGTGCAACACTACCTCGAGTCGCAGGTTGCCGCAGCGGCTACGAGGGTGCGCCAACGCGGCCGAGCGCTCGACGCCTCGGACCGCGCAACTGTGCAACACTACCTCGAGTCGCAGGTTGCCGCAGCGGCTACGAGGGTGCGCCAACGCGGCCGAGCGCTCGACGCCTCGGGCCGCGCAACTGTGCAACACTACCACGAGTCGCAGGTTGCCGCAGCGGCTACGAGGGTGCGCCAGCGCGGCCGAGCGATCGACGCCTCGGACCGCGCAACTGTGCAACACTACCACGAGTCGCAGGTTGCCGCAGCGGCTACGAGGGTGCGCCAGCGCGGCCGAGCGATCGACGCCTCGGGCCGCGCAACTGTGCAACACTACCTCGAGTCGCAGGTTCCCGCAGCGGCTACGAGGGTGCGCCAACGCGGCCGAGCGCTCGACGCCTCGGGCCGCGCAACTGTGCAACACTACCTCGAGTCGCAGGTTGCCGCAGCGGCTACGAGGGTGCGCCAACGCGGCCGAGCGCTCGACGCCTCGGGCCGCGCAACTGTGCAACACTACCACGAGTCGCAGGTTGCCGCAGCGGCTACGAGGGTGCGCCAGCGCGGCCGAGCGATCGACGCCTCGGGCCGCGCAACTGTGCAACACTACCTCGAGTCGCAGGTTGCCGCAGCGGCTACGAGGGTGCGCCAACGCGGCCGAGCGCTCGACGCCTCGGGCCGCGCAACTGTGCAACACTACCTCGAGTCGCAGGTTGCCGCAGCGGCTACGAGGGTGCGCCAGCGCGGCCGAGCGCTCGACGCCTCGGGCCGCGCAACTGTGCAACACTACCTCGAGTCGCAGGTTGCCGCAGCGGCTACGAGGGTGCGCCAACGCGGCCGAGCGCTCGACGCCTCGGGCCGCGCAACTGTGCAACACTACCTCGAGTCGCAGGTTGCCGCAGCGGCTACGAGGGTGCGCCAGCGCGGCCGAGCGCTCGACGCCTCGGTCGCGCAGCTGTACCACACTACCTCATGTCGCGGGTATGCCGCAGCGGCTACGAGGGGGTACCCATGCGGCCAAGCGCTTTATGCCTCGGTCTACGCAACTTTACCATACTGCCTCACGTTACCTGGCTGCAACGCTACCCAAGGCGAGTGTATTATTGGTTAACCTCCAGCTGCTCAAGGCAGCTTCCATATTTTTATCTCGGAGACATAAATGGTGTCTTGTTCTTGTCGTTTGAGAGTAACCTGACAACCTTACAATGCCATGTACGTATTATTGCGTTCAGCGAGGGAATTGGATAATAAGCAGACAGTGGCGCACCGACGGGGGGGGGGGGGGGGGGGGGGATTCGGGGGTTGGAACCCCCCCCCCCCCCTGAGGCCGCTTAACCCCCCCTTTTGTTTAACCCCTTTTCTTTCCTTACGCATTTGAGTACTGCAATTAAGATGTAAGACGCGCAATCGTCTGCACACTCGCAAAAAGCGCATTTTTCGACTATTTCGCGTGAAGAAATCCAAATTAGTGCTGTTTAGATGGTATCGGCAAACTGTCAACCCCCCCCTGGCAGAGATCCTGGGTGCGCGACTGTAAGCAGACTGTTATCGTTATCGTAGACGTGACTGCGCACGCTACAACCGTATTTGTCTAGTAATAAAACGAAGTCGCTGGGTCCCGTATCATTTCGAATTTCCTGTGCACTGTGAAACAACCATTGTAAGAAACATTTAAAAAATTCGTCGGCCCTTCCACTCCGTGAAGATGGACCACCACAACAAATGGAGGGTATACGTGCCCGTTCACGACGCTGAACGGAGGCCGTTACATTTACATTCATTACGTTACAGAATTCCCAAAATGTGTCTTGCCTCTTACACCTTTAAAAACCTTGAAATCGAGGTTGTTGCGCATTCAGATATACACGTACAGATGCATTCTCTGCACGGGAATTTGCGTGAACATACACTCCTAGCTAGTGTATTTCATGCCACCCATGTATGTAACCTCAGTTACATTATGATTAAATTTCAAATGTTCTTTTCTAAAATTTTTTATCGCATGGAACATATACGGCTTTACACATTATTCTGTTAAACTACTAGCAGAGGTGAATACTATATGGGCAAGAAAATGCGAAACCGAAGAGGACTATTAGTAAAATGATATGTCTCCTTAGCATAGATCTGAACATCTAGCACGAGTTGAAGAGAGATACCCTTTCACATTAATGAGTTCATTCGCATTCCAGTCATCTTCATCCCGGACTCTTAAAGCGCCTTCACATCGGCAAATTATTGAGATCGCGCGACCAAGTTTGTCGCATAACGGCGGTCCCCCATAGTAGCTTTGGTCGAAAAGCTATTGATTTTGTAAAGGTCACGCTCACTGACCGACCCTTAAGTTCCGCGAATTGAATCGCAAAGCTGCTCAACCAATGATCTGCGCGGTAGCAGGACGTCGGAATATGCTGATGGTTATATTACGGTGCCATGCTTGTGCGAGCGCACGCGAACGGCAACAGACGCAGTACTGTTCGGTGTGGCGAATGGTAGGTATCGCTCGCCGCGAGTAGATTCTCTATCGCCAGTGGCCAGTGTGAATCCCACATCAGAGGGATGCGTTTCAAAAACTTAACAGGAACGCAGTGCATTCGACAGCACACTGTTGCGTTTGCGCACCGCTTATCAGCCGGCGCCCAAGTCTGGCTCATCTGTTCCGGACGATAATCTGTTTCGCGCATATGCGCTGATATGTTTTCCCTCGCGCTTTGATCTCGGCGTTCCTTTATAAATGACTGCGGATCACGCCGCGGGGGCTTCTTTTGTACACCTACTTTCGGCAAGCATGCCGCATTAAAAGTACGTTCTTCCTTCTCCCGGCGTCTTCTTCTCCCGGCTTGGAACCCAACTCGGCCAAACGTAACAACACTCAGACGCATCGCTTTTCCTAAACTTTGTGCTGTGGAGACGTGAAAGCACTACTTGTTCGCTTCCCTTTCGCAATCACTAAACGTGCCCTAAAGTGAGCAAACAAGAACGATACTACCCGATTCCTCTTAGCCCTTTTCGGTCCAATAGTTGTCATCGTAAGGCCTTACTATAAATTTTCGACACTATCAAAAAATACCAATACTCATCTTGGGAATCTGAGCATCGGCATATCTTATTTTAAACTTGCTCATTTTTTACCGCAGATAAGCATGGTTCTGCCAGATATTTCCCAAAGGCCCATGCATCGCATCAGGCCTAGATTAGGCTTCTAGAAGTTAGCATGCTGCCTAAACATGTAACTTGCTTTAGTGGTACAAAGATGGCCTTCGAATATGTTGTGTCCATAATTTGCTTCATTGGAATTACGAATAGTTTAGAGAACAGTGGCGGTGCCGCCGACGTCCTCATTTGTTGGCTGTTCACAGAAAAAAATGCTTTCGCTATGTTGGCAAAAAGCTCAATTTTTGCTTGTAATTTCACACTCAGATGCTCTTAAAGTAAATTTCTCACTTCATGTCATGAAATTGGGACGAGACAGGGCAAATTACTTGCAGGAAAATTGTTACTTCGCATGCAGATAATGTCTGCTTTGCGAGTCTGTACCCAAAAATAAAGTCCCTATATAAGAAAAGTACCGCCATCCTTTGATAAACGCCGCTTCTCTCTTTCCTGTCTCTCCGATTGTACGATGATATCGCGCGCTTTTCACTTCTTTATATTTTCTTTTTTTCGCCTCAGAGCCTTGTTGAAAGTCTTCTGCGCAGCCGCAGTCGCCGGCGGCGGCGGCGGCGCGCGCCCGGCCTGAAAGCTTCAACGTGGACTTTCTAAGTGCGCCACCGTCGACTTGTCTTTCGCAAGCAAAAAGTAAAGAAAAAAGCAAGCGCTTTAGGAGAGGAGGCGGCGGAGGAAAGGGTAGATGGCGGTACTTTTCTTATATAGGGACTTTACCCGAAAAGGCAGAGCAGTGCCATGTGACAGAGGCGATCTTCTTATATGGGGACTTTACCCGAAAAGGCAGAGCAGTGCCATCTGACAGAGGCGATCTTTAAAACATACGTTCGAACTAAAGAAACAAACGAAGGAGGTGGTGTGTCGTTACTTGCATTGTCTCCGATCGACAAAAGTGGCGTTTCAAATGTGAACTTTGTACGAGTTCCTTTAGTGCGCTGGTTTATTTATTTAAAGTAGGCTCATAATTGGACTAAGTTTTAATGTGTAATGTTTCCTAACACCTTTTGTGGCAGTATTGGATGGAACGGCGTAAGTTCCCGCGTGAACATAAAGCGAACGAAGCCATAATTTTATAAACTTAGTCATTGATTTTGCGCAGCAGAGCCTAAACTGACGAGGTCGCGTGCATGACATGTTCACTTCACGATGACCGGCGACGCCATTGCGCTGGATCGTGGCTGAGGGCCTAATGCACTCGCGGCCTTGGCCATCGTGAAATTTCTAGTTAACTTTATTTTAGAGGTCAAGAACCCTCGGCAAGAGCCCGTAAGCCAAGTTCCCGCTATGCTGGCGATATAATAACATCAAAGAGAATTTCACTGCATCAATTTGTTGTTGTCCAAATTATCGGGCAGTCCAAAAAGTCAACTTTGTCCATGTCCGCAAAAATCGATCGGGGACTTAAATGTGTTCATAGTCAGCCACCACTCGTTCAGTTATTTTTTTACGGCCATCTGTCAACAGCTGTAAGCCTCCCTCGTATAAGACCCGCACGCATTAAACAATCTGATAAAAATGTGCGGGACTTACACAAATAATTAGAATATATTCCCTTACATTAGTTTCCCCGTGTATAGCAATATTTACAAATAGTCACGGGTTTATTTCACTGTACCCAAATGTCAGAAAGCTTCGCGGGATATGGCAGCCGACTGTCAGGTCGCAAGTTCGATTCGTGACCGCATTAACGACATTCTGGCAGTGGTGGGATGCAAGAAATGCTCGTGTACAGTGCTTTGGGTGTACAATAAAGATTCGTAGATTCCACAGCTACCTTGGTTCTCCACAAGAAACGTAGAAAGTTACCTATCAAGAAAGGGGTCAGGTAAGGAGACACAATCTCTCCAATGCTATTCACTGCATGCTTAGAAGAAGTATTCAAGCTCTTAGACTGGCAAGGCTTAGGAGTGAGGATCAACGGCGAATATCTCAGCAACCTTCGATTTGCAGATGACATTGTCCTATTCAGCAACAATGGAGACGAATTACAACAAATGATTGAGGACCTTAATCGAGAAAGTGTAAGAATTGGGTTGAAGATGAATATGCAGAAGACAAAAATAATGTTCAATAGCCTGGTAAGAGAACAAGAATTCAGGATCGCCAGTCAGCCTCTAGAGTCTGTAAAGGAGTACGTTTATCTAGGTCAATTACTCACAGGGGACCCTGATCACGAGAAAGAAATTTACAGAAGAATAAAATTGGGTTGGAGTGCATACGGCAGGAATTACCAAATCCTGACCGGGAGCTTACCACTGTCGTTGAAAAGAAAAGTGTACAATCATTGCATTCTACCGGTGCTAACATATGGGGCAGAAACTTGGAGGTTAACGAAGAAGCTCGAGAACAAGTTAAGGACCATACAAAGAGCGATGGAACGAAAAATCGTAGGACTAACGTTAAGAGACAGGAAGAGAGCGGTGTGGATCAGAGAACAAACGGGGATAGCCGATATTCTAGTTGACATTAAGCGGAAGAAATGGAGCTGGGCAGGCCATGTAATGCGTAGGATGGATAAGCGGTGGACCATTAGGGTTACAGAATGGATACCAAGAGAAGGGAAGCGCAGTCGAGGTCGGCAGAAAACCAGATGGGATGATGAAGTTAGGAAATTTGCAGGCGCAAGTTGGAATACGCTAGCGCAAGACAGGGGTAATTGGAGATCGCAGGGAGAGGCCTTCGTCCTGCAGTGGACATAAAATATAGGCTGATGATGATGATGATGATGATGATGATGATGATGATGATGATGATGATGATGATGATTATGATGATGATGATGAGATGCTCCTATATATTTCATCCGGATCCCTCCTCTACAACACTCCTCTTAAACCTGGCGTTACTCTGAAACCACGGGAATGAATCGGCCGGTCAACCCTGCTCCCCCGTTGGGTCGAAGCACTGAAGGAGCACTCTCGCATTTGTGCAGGGTATACGGCGTCCTCCCTGTTGGTCGATGCGGGCGAGACGTCCACACTACCAGTCCCGGTTGGATACTGTGAACGCCGACAGCAAAGTGTAGAAGCTGGTGCACTGCCTGTTCAGCTTGACAGGTGTGCTGCCACCCTTAGTGCACATACTGCTGTCGGGTGCCCCCCCTACCGCGACCTTTGGACTGTGCCGGCCCGCAGCGCCGCCTCGTGGTGCGACCACTAGTAACGCTTAGATATTGCCGAACGTCGAAACAAAACTTGCGTTGGACTTGCAGTACTCGCTCGCAAAGTGTACTTAATTTTATTATTTTTCTAGGAGCTAGCTCTTGAGTGTGCAGAAGCAACATGCATGCGATATCATGAATTTATTTTTGACTGTTCTGTATACGTGAAAAGCGCTCCATGAATTGTATTGAAAAACAACAGTTGGCTTGAGTTTGTGGCTACCACCAAACACGAAAACATTTCGGATAATGACGTGCTAACTTGTAACTGCTTTTTACCACACCGAACCTGCGCATAACGAACATGGATATTACGAATAATTCAGGATATAACAAAATAAATTGTAAATTAAATGTTTTGCAAATATCATCGTATGTGCTTACAACGAATATCAGACGTAACGAAGGTACTTTTGGCATGCCTGCGACAGTTGCAATAACCTTCGGTGGTGATTTCGCAGAACGAAAGCGATTTGTGGCAGTAGTACTTCGCTCAATGTAGTACTTCGCCATTTTACTTGTCTGCCTTAACAAAAATGGTAGTTTTTATTAAAGGACGCGGACTGTATTAGCGATACGTCTGTTTATCTATTCCGAAAGGATCGAATTCCAACTGTTAGGCAAAATTCTGTGACATTTTTAAAATGACTACTGCATGCGCGCGCATGCGCAGGTGTTATATTCCTGCGATTTCGCTTTACGAATAAATAGTTGAAGTTCAGTGCTTGCTCTTTTCTTTCTTACTCCCTCCTACCAAGCCTTTATTTGCCCGTCGTGCTAATCTCTACCCGCTAGACTTGAGCCAACTAGGCCAGCAACATATTCTACTCCCTGTCCTGTACTTGAGCATCATCGGCCCAGTTGCGGAGGGCGGACAGGAAGTACTGTAGTAGAGCTTGGAGGAGGCTGCTTCTCCATTTAGTGGCGGGAATGTGCTTGACGTTTTTCGCAGACTACTTATATGCGCAACACGATAAGCAAGGAAAGAAATACGAAGATGCGGGGACACACGCAAAGTGATCGTTTATTGACGTAATCTTCGTTACACTGAGAGCCTGTAGTCAAGTACATCACTAGCAACACCTCAAGCTCCTCGTTGACAGGTTTACAACGCCAGGCCCAAGCGAGGACTGGGGCACCACCACGTTCTCTTGTTGTATTCTGCCAGCCATCGGTACTTCCACGCGCTTGTGTAGTGGACAAAGCAACGCTGCATTGCGGCCCGATTCTAAGGATGGTAGGGACAATAGCCGGTTAATTATTTAGGCTCAGACATGGGTTGTAATGACACGTGCAGCGCGGTTTTGGATCAACCCGAGAATGTCGATTAGGTATGCCTGGTGCGATGACCAAATTGGAGCAGCAAACTTGACTTCAGGTCGCACTAATGCCTGATACGCGAATTTTGGGTACATCGGATGGAACACGCGACAACCTATAGTTTCGGCCAATAATCACAGCAGCTTTCGCTGAATTGCACCCCATTTTGTGAAAAAAACCATAGCTTATTACACATCAAGTCTTCGTCTTAGTGACAACTTGATTGCTCCTACATGCTCGTGCCATCTGCACAGCAATCTCAAAGCAATAATACGGAAATATGCTGGAGGAGGCTTCGATGGTTAATAGAGTGTTTTAGCTGAGCGCTTGCTGTCCGCTCCGCTAAGACCGGCATATATGCCCAAATGCCACACAACCGCTTAGCGGGAACGCTATTGCGCTTGCCCACGACGCTCATACCGGCAGCGGAACGAATACCGCATCGCTCGCTCCGCTACAAAGCCTACGGAGAGGAGCGTGACAGCCTGTCTACTTGCCCTCTTCGTCGTTTTGCAGCCGAGTTGATAGCGCTTATGAAATGCGAAATCTACGCAGTTCCCTGCAGTATCTCAGAGCGTGAAATCGGAGCGGAGTGGAGCGTAAGCGGCGCTCTGCTAAAGCTGTCTAATATCTGCAGGTTGGGAGCACGCGTATTAGCATAATAAGAATGTCACCGAGCAGATAACCACAAAAAATACATAATTTGGAACAAATGAAGAAGCAAGTAAATAAAAGTGTATATGAAGCACACGATAAATTTCATCACCTCCGAAAAAACACAACAGGGTTAGATACTTCCGAAACCTGAGATCCCAAACGCGTCAAGCGGCGTTAAGCACTCTTTGCTGCCAACCACGCAGAGCAGCAAAAAGCGCTTCGTGCTCTCCTCTCGCGTCCTTCATCTCTTCTAGCTCAATGTCGAATGTCATCTTTCCGTCTCGAAGATAGCCGTCGTTTACGAGGGGATCTGACGCCATCCAGAACACGCGGTGAATATGCTTCAGCGAGTCGAGATTGCTCGCGCAGAAACACCGTCTGACAAAGGAATGCATGTAACGACCCTCCGTCGCGTTCGCCGCCAACACCTGCACGTTCAAGTTCAAGTTAAGAGGCACAAACCGAGACTCCTCCAGCAGCCCGTTGAACTGAATCTCCAGCGCGAGACAGGATGATCCGTTGTATGTACGGTTAGTGACGGCAATTGTGAAATACGTGTCCCTCGTGTGGAACAAAGTCAACTCGGCAAACGTTCTCTTCGTCTCCTCGCACTTAAAAATTTGCTCGGCGTTTTCTATGGTCAGGACGTACCTCATGTTCTTAAGTGCCTCGCTTAACCAAAGTGAAGTGGACAATGCACTGGTCAGGCGCAGATCTTCGTTGCCTGAAGCGAGGACAGAATGGCAATAAGCAATGACTGGGCTACGACCCTGGTGGGGTGCGTATTGCCGCAAATGTCCTAGGGCGCTGAGCGACAGGTTGGCGACGTGCTCCAACTTGCGAAGCATCAGCGCCTTCTCGGAGCGCGATGGTAGGGAGGACGACGCGCTAGTTTCGGGCGCCGAACTTCGCAGGCGTGACACTTCCGAGATGATGGAGCGCTTGATATCAACCATCTCGACCTTTAAGTTGTGCTCAGAAGCCCTGAGCTCGCTAGTGATCCGAGCCAGTCTGGCTTCCTGGCTCCTAGCGTGTTCGGTGAGCTCGTTCATCTGACTCTGAACAGCTGGCAGCAGATTGTCATGAAACAGGTCCTTCAAAAGCGCCTTCAAATCTTCCTGGGCGCTGCTCAAGTCCTGAAGTGTCAGTGCTGCAGGTTCCGAGGGCGAGTTCTCGGTGACCGCGGAAGAAGCGTCGGCACTGCATGCGGTCACGTGGTGCATTGGCAGGTCTTGGTGCAGGACTCGCTCGCCGCACCTTAAGCATTCCACGGTGTGGAATGTGCATACCATCTCGTAGTGCCGCAGCAGAGCTTCCATGGGGCCCGTGAACTCGCAGCCGTGTTCTTCGTTCCAGCAGTAAACCTTCATAGAAGAAAAACAAATGCAGTTCTTAATGTGACTGTTGGCCACCAGGCCATGAAAGCGTCCGTTGACAACCACATGGCAGACAGAGCTTCAAAGTACGAGCAGTCTGAGCTGGTCTAACTTTACACTATGAAATGTTACGAAATAAAAACACAACACGTAGAACCAGAAACAAAGTTCGAAACGGCATTCAAGTAACTGGTGTTCTATTTAGCGTTAACACAATTTTTTTTAATCGCCTGTGGCATTTAGCACGAATCGACTTATTGAGCAGGAATACTGGTAGAGCTATACATTACTGACGCTATAAATCAATGCGCAAAATTGGCTAATTAAAAAAATGATTAATTATATATCTGTTCTATTAATCACTTTAGCGGATATATTGCAATACACGACTTGAAGCCAGCGATTTCACAAGGCACATACACGGATTTTGAAACTAGCACCATTTTGAAGATAAGCGCAGTCAAACTTCAAGTAAAAATGAACGGTTATTCCAGTTACTATTTTAACAGAACGCCTTTTTTTATGTATTGACGCTCAAAATTTTCCGGAGGACAAATGCATTTCACCGACAAATTTGGGACGCATTCTTCGAAGCTGATGTAATTCTCAGAATTGGTTTGACGAGGACTTTAAAAGCCACCGGCTACAATTTGTAAATTCCAACACGTGGCACGACGTGGCTAATTAGCTAGCACTTGATTGTTTGACAAATATTCACTTTTTATTTTTTGTGCCAATAATGTCAGCCTCGGACAGTAATATAGCTCAAGAAATAGAATTGTGCTACAATATCACGGGTAATTTTTGAGATCTGTGAACAATAAAATAGAAACACCCATGTGCATCCTGAAGCTTCAGAAACACATACAATTTGGAAGTTCAGAATTACAAGGACAAGAAAGTCAAGGTATGAAAATACAGCACGCGTTAAAATCCCAAACCCTTCTACTACTACATCAGAATAAAGCAATGTAACTGCTATCACGGTGTCCATAAGAAACGAATATTCACATAGAGGGTGTTTGCTTAAAGCAGATGTTTATTTGAAATCTTATTTACAAAATATATTTTACAATATCTCATTCACGTCTTCTTGAAATGTATCAGCAGTAAAGTTCTGCATAGCTAACAATGGCAAGGAGTTCTTCATTTTTGTAGGTCTCGATAGAAGAGAATTACCATAAGCGTGTATGTGCGGCGCGAACCACATTAAAATGACGTGGAGTAATATTTCGTCGTTTGCTTCTGCTTTGCTGACGAACGAAGTGCGAAGCATTGTTAATGTTCAAGTAGTGTTTGAAAAGTAAGAGTGAGAAATTTAGCGCAGCAATACTTGACGCCCTATCAGTAATCAAAGTAATGCTTGAAAATCTACAAATTTAGAAGGTGTAGACTTTTAGTATTCTGTGCATGAATCGAAGTGATTTTTCTGCGGCTGTTTCGATTATTGTTATATCAGTTAGCCAACCAAGATTTTGTTAACGATTGGTATCCCTGGGTGCTCAGGTAAATTGACTGATGAAAGTGCCACGGCCCCTGGATTACAAAAAAAAAAAAAGGTGCGGCCCATTGCGTGGCGCCGAAACGGCGTCTCGTGCCTAGTTCTCCTCGCGCTCGCTCTGGCGCCACTGCTCGGGTACAGCCGTTCATGGAGAAGCATTCCCACAGCCGCGTTTGTACGCGTGACAGTGACTCTAATCAGGCCGTAAATAACGCGTTTTATACTTGCACATTACAGATTGAATATTGAAGTCGTTATTAGAAGTGCCGATTACCCCACATATGTGAAAGGTCTGCCCTAGGAGTGCCAATCTTTTGTAGAGTGAGCCTTAATGCCCTCCATGAAGGCTGCCCGCTCGACTCACCTGAAATGAAAAAGTGTTCTATTACGAATAATCGGGAGTGGAATTGTGCTCTATTACGAATAATCGGGAGTGGAATTACGTGTTTCTTCAAGACCGACTTCAAGACGATGGATCGCGTTTATTTACAAGATGATGAATGCGAAGGTATCGCTCAGCGAAAACAGTCCTCGATGCCGCACCCGACCCAGCCCAGCTTCGTTCTTCTCTTCAACCGAACTCCCCTCGCACGTTTCAATATTCTCTGTCCGCTGGCAGTGGCACGGCCGCTAGGTAGGTATAGGTAGTAAAATTTATTGAGGTCCGGAAGAATCTTCACCCCGTTTTCATAGGGGCAACGCGGGCCGCTCCCGCGTTGGGACGGGAAGGCCAAGCCTCACCGCCACATCGTGGGCCTTCTGGACAGCCCGGAGTTGATCAATCCATTCGTGGCTCTTTTTACATAAAAAAAGGTACGGCCTGCTGCGTCGCGTCGCCGCCAGTGTGCGAGCGCGTCTCGGCTGAGTTGACAGTTGTGGCCGCTGTTGTTCCTGAGCTCCAAAAAAAAAGTTTCCTGGGCTGCGCGTTCTTTTTGTGCATGTACGGTGGATAACCGGGAAGCACAGTCGGGACCGCGTGCAGTCGGAAGCAAGAGCCTAATGTTCGTGTTATTTTTATAGCCATTCTCAGTAAAATGTAATGAACATACCAGCGACCTGTCGCTGGGCTCTCACTCACTTCCTTTCCCTGACGGCCCTTGGCGAGAAATATTCTTCAGCCACGCTTACCGAGGCTGTAGATCGCAGGGGAATTCGTGGTACTTCACAGTAGCGTCTCTTCTCGCGTTCGAGTTGCACAGCGGCACACAGCAGCTTCGCGCGATCACACCGCTAGAAAAAACCGTCTGCCACACACGCTCACACCAGAGAACCGTACTCAAGCACAAGAAACACGAGGCAAGCTGCTCACACACACGATCACACAAAAAAGCACTCGAGAATGCGCACGAAAAAGCACATCAGCACGCACAAATACTGAGGCAACCACATTGTAGCACGAACCAGCGTCTGCCTTGCGTACCGTAGCAGTGGCGCCCTCACCAAAAACAGCGGCCGCAACTGTCAACTTAGCCGAGACGCGCTCGCCCATTGACGGCGACGCGACGCAGCAGGCCGCACCTTCTTCTTTTTTTTAATAATCCAGCGGCCGTGGTGAAGGTTACGCCTTATATGCAGAACATCTCACAAAACCTCAAGGAGGTCGTTAAGAGGCATTATATTACTGGGGTGTTCTCAGCGCCGAAGTGTCGTCGAAGCTCTGTCCTCGGATTGGCGACAACACCAAGCGACGTTGCCAAAAGAGGCATGAATGTCCTTTCGTGAAGTGCTCTTCAGGAGCTGTTTATCCTATTCTGATGACGTGTTGGAAAGATTACATTGACCAGGCAGATATGAATGTGTAAACGACTGACTCATGCTCCAAAAGGCAGGAAGAAATACAAGTATGTACATTTCGTCGCCGGAGCGTGGATGCAAGGTCTGGTTTATCGAGCCCAGGATTTTAGGCAGGCTTGGAAGTAAGACAACTCGGGTGCCTTTGAAAGTTTTTTTTTATTATTACCAAGCACTTCATTATCTGTATAAGCGAGACGTCAGCTACGACGTACAAGACTTAGTTTTTTAGTGCTTCTTATGTGACACGCGTGGTCGTTCTTGCTGATATGACTTCGCGGTGTCATATGAAGAAGTGGCGTGACACATGTGCTCGAACGATCTGATAAATCGGCGGTGTCTCTTTTAATGCACACTTCGCGGATCCCGTTCATCATGGTGCGTTCCTTGTGTCTGCGCTCTACATAGCTATTTCGTATTGCTCTCAAGTTTGACGTTGAAAGACACCGAAGAGGAACTTAAAGTAAATTAGTAAATTACAGTTCAGCCATAGCAAATCTCACACTTTTAGCATTACGTGTGCAGGTATGCAGTCGTGCAACTAATGGCAGTGAAGTACAGTTCAAAGGAGAAACCGAAACCGTTATTTTTTTCTACTCACCTTCAAGCTGCTAGCTTTCCTGGCAGGAAAGTCAACACCATGACATTCCGCTTGCTCGAATGGCTCTTGATCTAAGGGGCACAGTCCACCACCGCCTTGGGAAATAGCTGCGTGGCAGGGTTGGCACAGAATATGCGAGCACGGCAGCACTAGCGTTCGCTTCGGAATCATGTGGCAGAGGCAGCAAACACGTGAACTGGGCACCACGTCGACAAACCGCGTCGGTCGCCAGTTGACGCCTGCGACGACGTGGTCGCGAAAACGGTGCACCCGCCTTTGTTCGGGGTCCGGCATGGTGATCCTGCGCTCGCACGAGAGCGGAGAGGCTTTTGTGCCTTTATCACGTGCTGTAATCCTGCTATTTTATGGTATATTCGACTGGTCGTATCGGAGCGCTCTCGCGAGCGGCGTTGTCTTCGGCTGGTGGAAAGAGGGTGCGTGCCTTGCGTTCGGCTGGTTCTTTACAATCGCTCTCCTCCCGCGTCGAGCGCTCTGAGGCGCTCCGAGCCGTGTCGCGGACTGTCGTCGGAGCAATCGCAGAGATTGAGAGAGTTTCCGGTCTCGCATTTCCGGTCTCACTAGTCCTACTTTGCAGTCTAACCACTTTGCAGCAGTTCAATTATTCACACAGAGGTTTGGTGTAGTACTTAACAAAAACTTACCGTCCGCAATCATTGTCGCAAAAAGAATCTGCCGAGTTAATTTATGGCGACGGTGGTCTGGATTCCGGCGTCAGACCAAACGCTCGCATCCGCGCGTCTGCCATTTTGCTTGGAAGCGTCGGCGGCGTTGGCTAGGCTTCGACACGGCTTCAACTCGAAACTAGATTTTTGCTGTAGTCACGCGACTTCAGCCGCCGCGTCCTGAGATAGGCTGGTTGGCGCCTCTGTTGCATTGTTGTAGTAAACTAGAAGTGCCTATGTACCTGATGCTTGAGCGGACGCAGGAATTATGTTTCGCATTGTCATTTCCTCCTCCGAGTGTGAGTCGCACGTTCGAATTGCGCGCTTGTCCCCTGCCTCAGAGTTCGAGGCACGCCGGATCTGCCAGACTCTGATTTGGAGGATGGAGGCGACCAGTCAAAGATAGCATTAGTCTCTCAAACTTTCCGACGTGCCACAGGCTGATTGATTTCTTATCGCCGCACTCTGGTGTTTCAAAAAAATTTTATCATGGCGTCGGGTGACGTAGCAACAAGTACAGACATGTCTGTGCTCTTTATCTTTTATCATAGAGAAACATATTGGTAAAGAGCGGACACTCCCGTAGGGCACTGCCGCCGGCGCCGCGAGTGGCTGGTCAGGCCGCTATACTTGTGTGCCGAAATTTTGGACGCGTGGTTTAGCTCATTCTTGGTTTCGGTTTAGTTAGCAATGCTTTCGACTCTGGTTTACCTTCGCCAGTTAAAATGTTCAACTACGTCGTCTATAGTGGACCGGAAGAGCTTTAATATTTTATTTCTAAGGATGCCGTACAGACAGACGTAATAAACTCGTCGATCGCAACCTTTTCAGTAGAGAAACAGCCAAGCTTCTCGAAGAACCTAAGCTAGCCGCGAAACGTCTTGAAAACTTCTCGGAACGGCTACAAACGGCTAAAGACGTCTTGGCCTATGCGAAGACGTTAAACAGGTGTTCTTGGAAACATTATGTAGCAGGAAGTACGGTTAATCAAATATACTATTGTATTTCAGCTGTGTTATAGCAGCCCATCTCTGACGTCACCGGGATATACTTTGGTGAACGTCTTGAGAGCGTCTAACTCGAGAACTTTTTTTAGATGTTTTGGCGGAACCCGCCGTGGTTGCTCAGTGGCTATGGTGTTGGGCTGCTGAGCACGAGGTCGCGGGATCGAATCCCGGCCACGGCGGCCGCATTTCGATGGGGGCGAAATGCGAAAACACCCGTGTACTTAGATTTAGGTGCACGTTAAAGAAACCCCAGTGGTCTAAATTCCGGAGTCCCCCACTACGGCGTGCCTCATAATCAGAACTGGTTTTGGCACGTAAAACCCCATATATTATGTTTTGGCGGAAAATGTGCGCCATGCTTGGGAGTGCGCGTGAAAGTGAAAGAGAATTAAAATGCGCTTGCCCGACGCGCAACGTTGCATTCCGTGCGACTTTAACAAGCCTTATGAAATACGTTAACGTCGCATCATATAGACTGTAGCGGCTTTTCCACTTTGGGTGAACAAGCAGAAAAAGCCGGCGGGGTTTTCTTACTCCTTTCCGGTCTTATCAACTCGATCGCCGTATTGACAACGTGTTTGCCACGGGCCAGCAAAGATCACCCGTGCCACGGCGCGTTGCACGATACGGGCGAGTGTAAAAAACAGTCAAAGTTTAGGAAAAAGAAAAAGAAAACGGCCCCGGACGCACACGTGCGCGCCCGTTCAGCGTCCTTATCAGAGCCGTGCCTTCCTTCCATTTGCGTGAACAAGCGGCGAAGAAGCCGGAATTGCGATAGCGGCTATCGTCACCGACATATCTGGCCGCGCGCCGCCGCGGCCCGTCGCGCCGTCGCAAATTTCCTATGCAGCTATTTTACTCTCAGAGAACCACAAGGCCTGCTGGCTTCCATTGTTTTTTGTCTAGTTAAGTCGCGTGGTTGCAAGCCAGAGCCTGAATGTATGCTTATTCGGTCGCTTTGTTCATGTGCGTGCACAATATCTGCATTGTTTCCATACTTTTGGCGTTGAGTATTTGTATGCTGCTACAATTTGGTTTATCTTGCTGTAGGGCATATGTTCCGAAAAAAGGTGGAACAGATGCCAAAAGATGTTTGTTTCGCACAGTTTCGTGCACGCCTAATTAATCTGAAGGTAAACCTGTAGGAGCATGCAAGGCTTGACTCTTCTGTTTAGTGGCTTCTGTTGATTTCTATGCACCTCTTTTGTGTACTTATTTCTTATTTGGCACCATGTGGCTGCCTGTTTGCCATTTCTGTTAGTCATGGTAAGTCAGAGCTTAACTAATTGTATTACTGTTGAAAATGCTTGCTGTTTACTGACAACTGTGGTGTTGATATATAGTTACATGATTTTTGTTTCGGGGATCTTTTTGTCCTAAAGAGGACACACTAATAATAGTTTGCACCCAATTATCTGGCACATATCACTGATTGAAGCATAAGAGTGCACTAGTTTTTTCTCTGAAGTGATTGTACAGCTTTATTTTATATAATATAATTATATATATATATATATATATATATATATATATAATAATATGCAAACAATAGCTATTCTGCATTTTTTTAAACAGGTATATAATAAAGTTGCCACTCACTTCAGAGCAACAGCTAGTGTATTCTTGTGCTTCAATATGCGCCCTGTGTAACCAAGCATTTCGTTGAGAGGAAGCATCACTTCTATATCGAATATGGATAGGATCTGCTCGTACACCAGCATGGTTATTTAAGATGGTGTATTGATTCTCCAAACTGTATTACGTGCGACGAGACATGAGACATTGAACACTTTCTGTGGTCGTGCCCAAGGTACTGAGATGAAAGGACATTCTTCTGAAGAATCTGCAAAAAAAAAGGACCTTCTGCAGGCATGCCTGCGACACTTCCGTGTTCCTAGAACTAGAAGGATCAGTTATAGCACGCAAAGAAGCTTCATGTCTTCTTATTGCAATATTAAAGTGGTCCTGAAACATTTCTTGAAATGGTAAGGAAATGTTGCCGGTCTGTCGTAGCAGCTGCTGTGAACATGTGAGCCAAATATTACTGCACTGCATGCAGCAGGGATTTACAATCTCGTGTCAAACACAAGGAAAAATCGCTTGCTCTCGCTTCCGCAATGTCGTCACATTGAAAGCAGCTGGCCTACCAACGCTATTGGCTGATTTCATGATCACGAGAGCATTCTCAATAATACGCAATTCCTAATTTTGAGTTAATGGAATAGCAAAGGGCAAAAATCATTTCATCTTTGCAGTGGGCATAGCTGCATCAGCTGCGTGTGGCTTTTAAGATGGCAGTGGCATGCTGCATTGCGTAGTATACTGGGGCTTTGCTCTCTTGGCTTCTCCTCTGTGCTGCTTCCAGCACGCCAGCAGGCAGGAAAATAGTCTTGCATTGGAGTGCTAACTTCCCTTATAGTTCGATTGAAAACGTCTTGCAGCATGAGATTCGCGAGACGTCCTTTCATAGTAAGGCCATTCTATAATTAAGTGTTTCAGGGTCCCTTTAGAAAGAGAATTTTTAATGGCATGTGGTACAATACTGCAGTGATATTGTAAGAGACACTCAGAAGGAGCAGTTGCCGGCCTTGATTACCAGGCTAAACCCCCTGTTGCTACAACCCACCAACACCACTGCTTAAACAAAAGTAACGTACTCTTGCAAGAGATTTGTTTGTAAACCATCTAACTGCTAATGACCTACTGCAAGTCGCATGTGGATTAAACCATTTGACAGTTTAATTTCACTCTACAGTAGCTTCGTCATATCATATCTGCAACGTAATTCTGAACGTCATCGTACAGCATAAGATTTTGAGAGAAAGTAATGCGTAAATTAATAAAATAAATGAGACCGAGGTAAAACAACGGCACATATTTTGCTATTTGAAATACCTAATTTCACATCTTTATTTTAAATCAAGTGCGGCTTACTCACTTTTTAGATGCGAAGCATCGTATGGTCGGGCTATGTCACTCCCTCCCTCCCTCCGCCATGCGTTGTCCACACCCCTACTGCGCATGCGCATCCTCCTCCCCCTCCTCTCCTTGTCTCATCTCCTCTCCTCTCGGCATTCCTCCTGTCCGACGCTCCTCTCCTCTCCGGATTGCGTAACGAATGGCAACCCCTGCGGCTCCGCGCGCGATAATGCGAAGCAGCTTAGGTTAGAGGCGCCCCAGAGGCATCGGTAACAGTCACCAATGTAACGCGCGTTCGGTGCGAACGTGGGCAATAACGTCGACGGCGTCAACAATAGTTCTGCGCGTTGCTGGTGCTGCTGCATGTCCAAGTTTATACAGCTGATAAAACTACCTTGAGTCGACCCCATGGCTGCTTCGCATACTACTCAGGGTTCCCCTAGGGAAGATGGTGTAATTTTTTTTTCTTCACTGTTCTATTACAGAGCAAGCTTCTGTGGGCAGCCAGTGGTATCCAGAGGGACAGGACCTGGATTGCTGTGGTTACTGCAGCTACGTCTTATTTTATGTGGTCACCTTTTCTACTGTACTTAAAAATTTTGTAAAATCCTTTTGCACGTCCTTTAATTTATTAGTTAATAAAGCCACTTTCTCACAAGGTCACGTAATTTTTTTCTGCATGTTATGCACATTTGATATATGTTAAAACATTTATGCAAGTTATTATAAAATACAATGAAATGCTTCATTTATTTTTCAGTTCTATATAGTAACATATGTGCTATGAAGCTAGCATACGGATGCATGGTATGCTGAAGTGGCCATTAATTTTGCTTACCACGTCACTATAGGACGAAATCTATAAATGCTGGTTTAAAGATGCCTATAAAAGCCTGCATATTGTTTTGGAAGCCTTTATACGCTATGACTTAAACAATATGCAGGCTTTTATAGCTTAAGAATTTTGCTAGACATCCCCAGAATTCTGTTATAATTTATAACAGAATTCTGGGAACATCAATAAAGTTCTAAAATGTTCTTGTCAAGATGTTTTATAAAAGCCTGCATAATGCTACCAAAGTCATTTTTACAGAATTCTGGGAACGTCTAATACAATTCTTCAAGTTCTTGTCGAGATGTTTATTAGCTAACTTTTAGCGTAACGTTAGCAGTGCTTACTGAAGTACCTGTAGACGTCCACGGCTAGAAAATGTCTTGACCAGGACAGCTATTAGACTTTTGAATTGTCCGTTCAAGACATCTTTTAGACATCAAATAGCTGCTTGTGTGTTTTGTGGGACGCCTTACCTGCGAAAAAAGAAAATCGAAGTGGTGGTTAAATTCGGCACGGTGGTGCTGGAAACGCGGATGCGCGGTCGTTGTGGCGAAACCACACAGGCCTTTTATCGATCAGCAGAAGAAAACACTCGAGTGTCCCTTGCTACAGTGACTGCAGCGGCCGTATCAAGCCTTTACCAGAACAGTGTTAATAGCATGGCTAGTTCATCCGTGCCTCCGGCACAAAACATCGCCAACCCTCTGTAGATCAGCTGCAACAATGGTAAGTTATTTACTACAAACTGCGAGGGTGCACCAAAAGAAGTTTCGTTCATTGCATGCCGTGCATTTTACATTTATTACGGTGAAAACAGCAACGAGCCATAGCCCGCGACGCGTAGAAAAGTTTCAGGCGACGCTGCGAACCACGCCACCTGATGGCGGCAACACGAAGTGCTTCATCTGCCGCGTTGTGAGCACACTATGTGTTCTAGTACACTGTAGTCTCGTGCCTTTGTAACTGCGCAGTCGCCATTCATGATCACATCGATAGCGACTGCGGTTTCATCTGCAGTGGTTGCCGCAGGCATACTTTCGTTCTGACTTGGTACAAGCGTAAGTCGCGTACTTTCATTACTGCGTAGTTGCCATCCATAATCACGCCGATTGTGACCGCGGTTTCGTCCCAGCTTTGCGGAAAGCGGTAGTTTCATTTTGACTTGGTATGCGCGTCGGTCACGTGCCTTCATAAGTGCGTAGTCGCCATCCATGATAGCGTCGATAGCAACCGTGGTTTCTTCCGCAGTGGTTGCCGCGGCCATAGTCTTGTTTTGACTCTGTATGCGCGTCAGTCGTGTGCCTTTATTACTGCATAGTAGCAATCCATAATCACACCGATTGCGACTGCGGTTTCGCCCGCAACGGTTGCCGCAGGCAGTAGTTTCGCTTTGACTTTGTACGCGCGTCCGTTGCATGCCCTCGCAAGCCTAAGGGCCGTCCGTGATGGCGTCGATACAGGCCGCGTTTCGTCCACAGCGGTTGCAGGAAACAGCTTCGTTTTGACTCGGTGCGAAGCTGCTAAGATCACTGGTGCATCGTGATAGACGGACTATCTGTTTGCGACCAACTCACTGAACCGTTCTTCCATGGTTCTAACCGGTTAATTTCAAACGATTTCAGGAAGCTCTGTTTCCATTGACTCCATGTGTCACTAAGGTGCTCTAAGATTCTCATGTCAAACCACTTTTCCGCGATTCCCGACAAGAATGGCTAAGGTTTCTTGACATCATCCGAATCCCATCGATTTTTGTTGGCAGGCGTATTCATAAAAGCCAATCCATGTAGTTGCAGCCGTTGACATACATCAAAATTGTCCAGCTTTATGGCATCACTTTTTGAAACGGCTGTGTAATGCTGCCTGGCTCAAGATGTTCAGGAGCTGTGACTGTTGTTCAACCTGCTTCGACTGCATCTACAGCAAGTTAATCATAATAGATGTGGTATTCTGTCCTCAAGATGACTGTCTCTCTGTCAAGGGTCCCTCGTGCGGGCTTGCCTTGCTGGTGACGCCAATGAGCGGCTCGATCGATGTAGAAGACCCACCCGAGTCGGCATCGCTCCTGTCACTTGCGACGGTAGCTTCCCGTTCAGCGAATCTTTTCAGCGCACACTAGTTTTAATCCTCTGCGACTGCGTCAAAATGTAAAGAACTCAATGGAGATGGATAAGCCGTTCGTCCCTTTATTACCTTTTTTCGTTCTCTTCCCTCTTCGCCTCCGATACTCGCGCCACTTCGTCTTGACGACACTCCACATGCTACCTATCGGATCCTGCCGCGGCTGGGCTTTGCCCTGGATCCTGTCGCTCCCGAGACAGGCTGCGCCCCGTGACAGACATTGCCCTCACAAACTGTCGAGCAGGCTGCGCCCCAGCTCCCCGTCACTGCCGCAGCCACCTTGTGGCTTAGCTACGCGCCAGCCGCCGCTACCACACCGCTGCGGCTTGTAATCAACTGCCACGACTGGAACTGTGAGCGCTGCAGAGCCTGAACTGAGGTTAGCGGCATTAGCGCATCAACCTGTCTAATGTTCTGTTTGCATTTATTGTGATGTCTCTATTCCCATGCCTACTGCCACGTGTATAAATTCGTTCCTCTGTCTCAGATGATTCCTCAGCATGACTGAGCTGCGACCGCACATTTGCCCACAGTCTCTCACCGTGACGAACAGCGACACAGTAGCAATTGTGTGAATTGATTCCCGGAAACCCTGTCCATAATAAACGTGGAAGTTACAACATCGAGCATTTTACGAACACCTGTGCCGAGAAGAAAGTCTGCTGGCCTTCTCTAGTTGTGGCATGCAGAGTTACGATAACTAGCAAAAATTACCTAGCAGAAGTCAACTGAGGGTTTCTTGTTAGCGCTGCCTCTAACGACAACGTTCAGCTTCACCGATACTGCTGGAATGATTGGCTGCAGTGCACACAGGTGAATTTCCAATGCCTCATAAGTACCTGGCAAGGGCATCTGACGTAAATGGAGGGCCACTACCCGATACAAATGTCGTCGGAAAACCGAAACGATCGACAGAACAGGACCATAAGCAGTGACTGGTTTTGGCAGCCGACGTGTCTTTCTGTACTAACACATCTGGCCCCTAATGTGAGCGTCTATTAAGCCCGGTAGCACTTCTACACTCTGCAGGGACTAGCAAGGTCTCGACCAGCAACTCCACAGATACAGTTGAATCTCTACAATTCGAACTCAAAGGGGCCCGAAAATTTGTTCGAAGTAAAAGAAGTTCGCATTAACGGAAGGACGTATTTTTGAAGTATTCGAGCACTATAGCAAGATGAACGAATGGTTCAAGTCATGAAATTTCGCAGCGCACAAGTGGCTTTGGCGGCTCCCCTCGCCCTTTTCCTCAACTCCCTCACCTTCGACTGTCTCCGTGCGTGCCCGCTGGCACCGCCGGTACAGCTGGTTCGGCGCAGATTAGCCTCCTTGAAGTTTCATTTTCTGCCATTATCGGGAAGCGAGTGTTTGCCGGCGTGGGTGCCGACGCTGCCGGTCCAGCCGGCCCGGCACCAGCTTAGGGTATGGCCACGCTAGCGGCAAAAAACGCGCGCGTCATGCTGCGAACGGCAAGTTGTCGCACGTCAACGCCTTCCGCGCGGCCACTGATGGGCAGAGGGTCGGGTCTCCTTGCCCCGCGGC